>NW_006399872.1:8164629-8168620 GCF_000299155.1 Elephantulus edwardii
ACTGAATTTCTGATTCCCTTCTCTGTAAGACAGTAATCCTATGAAAATAGGGATGAAACGTAGTTCTCTCCAGTGTCTATAAGCCTTACATATTTCTAAGTTTGGTACAGAAATACCAATGAATAGGAACTAATTAAATAATTCTTTTCAGAATACACTATATACTTAATTCCTGATCTTTTCAATATTGCCTCTTTTGGCTTGCTTTACCTTCACAAAAGCATAAGATTTTAAAGCAAATTATGTAAGAACATTGATATGTTCTCTTACACCCACACATACATATTTAAGATTATAAAAGTCTCATTACAATGACAGCAATTAAATCCCCAAGTCCTGTGCTGTTAATTTACCCTTTCTCAGCAGATAAATTCTTCTGAAAAGGCTACCTGAGGAAATGGGCAAGTGCCAACTTTTCACAACATGTTCCAAAAAGACTTGTAAGAATATAAATATACTAGAGAAGGATAGGCAATCTCCTCCTGTGTAATTTACTGCATTTGAAAACCCACTGGGGGATCAGCTATGGGACAGTTCCTACTTGACAGTACACAAAAACAACTACACACACACATATATGCACATAGAAAGCTGAATATATATAATTATTTATATATATAGTTGTTATATATGTGTATGTGTTAGTTATATATACAGGTGTTATTTATATACACAGGTGTTATTTATTTATATATATAGTTGTTATATATATAGCTGTTGACATATACATGTTGTTGTTGTTAAGTGCTGTCGAGTTGCAGGTGACTCATAGCGACCCTATGAAGTAGAGTCCTCGACGCTTGGGTGCCTTTCATCCTCTCTCCCGGTTCATAGGGTTTCTGGAGGCAAGCTATTACGGAAGTGGATGCCACTCCTCCTTCCAAGATATATACATAGTTGTTGATATATATATATATATATATATACACACACACACAGTTGTGATATATATACATATAGTTGTGAGCCATCTATCTATCTATATCTATCTATCTATCTATCTATCTATCTATAAATTGTTATATATCTTGTAGAACACTAATACCTTGGAGAATTTCAGAAATCTTAGTCAACCCACATGCCTGACTTAGGAAAACTGTTGCTAGGATAAAATGGGCAAAAGATGCCAAATCATTGTTAAAAGAGCAAAACTGTTATCTGTGTAAATGGGATCATTTATTATTATTTCCTTTAATGGAAACAACTCCAATCGCTTCTGTCTATACGTGAGATGGAAATGATGCACAAGAATAAAATTAGGGGAAAATAGTGATTGTGTGAAGAAAAAGAGGTAAAGAAGCAGTTTCAATAAGATGAATCTTGGCTGTTACAAAGTTCTGCACAGAATAATCAACAGAGCTAGAAAACCACTTAGAAACAAAAATGCAGATGAAGGAAATTAGTGGTTGAATCACTTATTAACACATATGCCATTATATATACAAAGTTCCTTAATTTTTAACTTTAGCACATTCTAAAGGAACTCTGGCAGTATAATGAGTTAAGTGTTGGACTGCTAGTCATAAAGCAAGAAGTTCAAGCCCACCAGCAGTTCTGTGGGAGAAAAATGGACAGCCTGCTCTAAATAAGATTTGCACCCTGAGAAACTCAATGAGTTAATTCTACTCTGTGCAATAGAGAGTTACTGAGTTGTAATGAGCTTGATGGCAGTGAGTGAGCGCATTTTAATTTTCTAGAAAGGTGTCCATTTTCAACTTATCTGGAATCCTATCAGATGGTTAGGAGGCATGTTTTCTTATACACAAACATACACGTTGTTGTTGTTGTTGTTATGTGCTGTCGAACAGCTTGCAGCGCATAGTGATCCTATGTACAACTGTTCTGAACCTATTCTATCCTATCTATGCCAATCCTATTGTCTCTGACACACCTACCCCATTACCCCAGTCACTGAGTCAATCCATCAAGGGCCTTCCCTCTTGTGCTGTCCCTCCAACCTCTCAAACATGATGCCCCTCTCTAAGAACTGGTTCTTCCTTGCAACAGGCCCCAAGTATGTGAGACAGAGCTTCAGAATCCTTGCCTCCAAGAAGCAGCCTGGTTTCACCCTATTCAGGCCGAAACTGTTGTCCTGGAAGTCCATGGTATATTCACTAACAGCACCACAACTCAAACACATCAATTCTCCTTTTATCACTCCTAGTCATTGTCCAGCTTTCTAACACATAGCAAGTAATTGTGAACTTCATGGCCTGGATCACACACACTTTACTCTCCAGACTGATATTATTGCTCTGGAGAGATCCCTCACAGCTGACTTTCCCAATGCAACTTGTCTTGATTTTTAGGCTGCTAATACAAAAAATGTTGATTGTGGAGCCAAACAAAATGAAGCCGTTAACAATCTCAATCTCTTCACCATCTATCAACATACTGTCAAGTGGCCCAGTGATGAGAATCATTGTTTTCTTGATATTGAGCTTCAATCCATATTGAAGCAAGCGCTTCATTCAAGTCCTCCTCAGTCTCAGCAAGCAGGGTTGTGTCATCTGCATAATACAGGTCATTAATTCCTCCAATCCTAATGCTACATTCCTCCTCATGAAGTACAGCCTCCTGAATGATCTGTCCTCCACAGAAATTGAAAAGATATGGAGACGGGATGCACCCCTGACACACTTTTTTCTTTATTTTAAACCATGCAGTGTTTCCTTGCTCTGAATGCCTCCTAGTCCAAGTACAGGTTTCACATAAGCACAATTAAGCATTTTGGGATTCCCATTCTTCTCAGAGTTAGCAACAGTTTGTTGTGATCCACACAGTTAAATGCCATTGTATAGTCAATGAAACACGGACATTCCTCTGGTACTCTCTACTTTCAGCCAAGGTCCATCTGATTAGTTAAAATAGCCCTAGTACCACAACCTCTTCTAAGACCAGCTTGCACATCTGACAAGTTCTCTATTGATGTGCTGTTCTAGTCATTTCTGTGTAATTTTCAGCAGAATCTTGCCTGCATGTGATATTAATGTTATTGTCTGATAGTTTCTGCAATCTGTTGGGTCATATTTTTTTGGAGTGGGAACAAATATAGATCTCTTCCAGTCAGTTGGCCAGATGGTTGTACTCAGATTTCTTGGTACAACTTGCTGAGCATACCCAGGGCAGTGTCTGTTTGTTGAAATATGTCCACTGGTATGTCATCAATTCCTGGGGTCTTGTTTTTTGCCAATTCTTTCAAAGAAGCTTGAACTTCTTCCTTCATCACAGGTTCTTGCTCATACTTTGCTTCATAAAATTCTTCTTTGTCTGCCAATTCCTTTTGGAACCATGACTCTGTATATTTCTTCCATCTTCTTTTAATGTTTCCTGCATCATTAAATATTCTGTCCAAAGCATTCTTAAGTATGGCACCTCGAGGCTTGAATTTTTTCTTCAGTGCCTTCAGCTTAAGAAATACCATGCAAATTTGGCCCTTTTGATTTTCTGACTCCAGCTCTTTGCATATTTCATTGTAATACCTTACTCTATCGTCTTCTGCGGTCCTTTGAAATCTTCTGTTCAGCTCCTTGATTTCTTGATTTCTTCCATTTTCTTTGGCTTCTGGCACTCTAGTACAATATTCAGAGTTTTTGTCTGACATCCATCTTGGTCTTTTCTTCCTCCTCTGTCTTTGTAATAATATTTTGCATTCTTCATAGATGATAGTTTTTATACCCACCCACAGCTCATCTAATCTTTGTTCAATAGTATTAAAGACCTCAAACCTCTTCCTGAAATGGTTTTGAAATTCAAGTGGGACAGACTCAAGATTAAATTTTGGTTCTTGTGGATTACATTTGCTTTTGCTTCAGCTCGAAATTGCATGAGTATTTGATACTTTGTTCAACAATCAGCTCCTGGCCTTGTTTTCACAGCTGATACTCCAGTGCTTCTTTGCACAGATGTAATCGATCTCATTCACATGTATACCACCAGGTGAAATCCATGTGTATGTTGTTTTTGTTGTTATGTGCCGTTGAGTCATCTG
>NW_006399872.1:8172085-8198723 GCF_000299155.1 Elephantulus edwardii
GAGTCCATGTTTTCCAACTACTGAATCTTCTTCTTTGTTCCCGACTTTTGCATTCCAGTCACCCATTATTATCAACGTGTATAGTTTGCATTTATGTTTCTTATGAAAAGTATTTGCAGTGAATAAATCATTGATTGGACAGAATTCTATCATTCTATCTCCAGCTTCTTTTCTGTGTCCAAGTCCATGTTTTCCAACTACTGACTCTTCTCTGTTCCCAACTTTTGCATTGCAGTCACCCATTATTACTAATGCATCTTGATTGCATGCTCAATTGATACAAACACACATTCACACTCCAAAACTCAAACTCATTACCATTAAGTCACAAATTCATTGGTGACTCTCCAGTGGCTTTTCAGAGGCTGTCAATTGCACAGAGAAGATTGTCCATCTATCTCGCGCAGAGTCCCTGGAGGACTGACATAGCTAGAGAAGTGCCACTTTTGAGTGTGCAGCACAATTCCCTACAGACTGTGTCACCAGCGTTCCCTACGTACCACTGGTATGTGCTTTCTCTTATATACTGATATACTAAAATATAAAAATAAAAGCTCAGCAAAGACATAAATAAAAATGCAACATATGCTGACTCAAATAAGTACCATCCAGTTTAAATTTTAAAAACTTTTATCAGTGTTAATGTAGCCTAAAAGTCTTAGAACCTTGAAAAATAAAATGGTACTTATTCAACTAGCTATTCTGCTTCTAAATAGGGCATGCTCACAATATAAGAGCAAATCCTTTGGAGATTTTAATGGTAGATGAAGCACTGGTGACTCAGTAGTAGAATTCTCACCATCTATGCAGAATCTTTGTGCTCAATTCCAAGTCATTGTACCTCATGTAGAAACTACTGATTAATATGTGTCTATGTTGATATATGATGCTGAATAGGTTTCGGCAGAGTTTCCAGAATATAACAGCCTAAGTAGAATGGACAGGTGATTAGCATCCAAAGTTTAGCCAATGAAACCCCTGTGGTCCACACCCTCATCTTCATGGAAGTGGCACAACATCAGGCAGTGTTTTTCTATTGTTGATGGGACTGTCTTGAAATGGGAGCTGACTAAATGACTGCTAGCTCGAGCATAATAGAAGACAAGCTTTACCAACCATGAACCAAAAAGGACACTTGGGAAAATGTCACTCATTCAGCAAAAGAAAAGTTTCATCACAAATCAATCATATTACAGATAAAAGAGTCACTTTTAAATTACTGTTAGTGCAAACTACTAAAGAAAACTTATTTGACTGAAAATGTTTAAAACTCCAGTTAAAAAGGCTTATACACTGAAAGAAGCAGAACGACCCACATGTTCATTTCTAAATTTAAAACTATAAAACAAAATAAAAATTTCAAATTTCTTACCATATCTGCCAGAGAAATATAGAGGAACATGCCTCCAGCTAGTGCAAAGATAATATTTGGAGCAAAATTATTTCCCACCAATATGCCAAAAGTTAGTCCAACATAGCAGGAGCACGCAGAGAGAAAATTGAACAGCAAAGCTTGCCGAGTGCTCATTCCTGCATTGAGGAGAATCACAAAGTCCCCTAAAAAAGAAAGAAAATATCAAGTGAATATATTTTTTCTATTTTTACAGAGATAAAAGTCATTATCAGTGTCAAACAAGTCCTCCTTTAATGGGATCAGTAGGATCTTAAGGGCTTGTCACCTCATTTATATTATGGCACTAAGATCAAGAAGCAAAGCTGCTTTACCTAGCTCATGAGGAAACTCCTCACATAGGATTGCTATTGAAGTGCTGAATCCCTGAAGGAGAGACAAGGTGAAGGAAGCTCCAATCGCCAGGCCATCAATGAAATTGTGGAGGGCATCACTGAATGTGATCATCCAGGCAATTGTTTTGATTTCTGACAATTTGGGCCCCTTTAAGCAGGTACATGAGCTTGGCTCTCTTTTTTCATCCTGTAAACAGCAGAAAATCAATGAACTTGATTACCAATGTCTTGGAAGTCTAAAAGATCATGAGAAGTAGGAAATAGGTTATCTCTTAAGAGAGACAAATAACTCCAACACAATGTCTTCCATGGTGGAGGCTGCTGTGTATTATTGAGTCAGAACCAGCTCATAGCTGATTCCAGAGATTTTCAGAGGCTGTAAATTGCTTGGGAGGAGGTTGTTTATCCGTCTCCCACAGAGCAGCTGGTGGATTCTGACCATATGCCTCTGGGATTGCTGCACAGCTTCTTACCATTAAGCCGCCAGAGCTCTCTCTCACAGTGGACAGCAACCTAGTGGCCTATCCATTGACCTAGTGGTAAGAAGCTGATCTTCGATAACAAAGGCATGTAGTTGTAATGCATCAGTTGCTACATGGGAGAAAGATGGGCAATCTTCTCCCCTGCAATTAACTGCCTCTGAAACCCCGCTGGATGATCTGTTCTGACTTGACGGTATACAACAAAAATACATAACAGGAGAAAGGAAACTGTAGAGAGAAAAGAGATTAATCAATTGATATGCGTTGAACAGGCCACTTAAAGACATTTTACCTTAAAGCTAACTTTTTAACTTGTATGAACAAAGTCTTAATAAGTCTTCGTAAAATTAAATTAAACATTGACTTAAAAGTTTTATTTACCCTAAGACAAATTTTAAAGTCTTTTCCATATGATACATGAAATCCACATTTATAGTATAATGACAGGAAAGAAAATGCATTTTAATCTCTTCTATGCCATGTGTGAGGAGCCTAGGTGGAATTCAGCTAGGAATTCAGCTGTTAACCAAAAGTCAGCCGTTTCAAATGCACCAGCTGTTCCTCAGAAGAAAAATGAGACAGTCCGCTTCTGTAAAGATTCATAGTCCTGGAAACTCTATGAGCAGTTTTGCTCTGCTATGGGTCAGTTCTGACCCATCAGTTGTTGTTCTTGTTATGTGCCGTCAAGTCGCTTGCGACTCATAGCGACCCTATGTACAACAGCCCTAAACTCTGCTCTATCCTGTGCCAATAGCACTGCCTCTGACACTCCCATCCCAATTACTCCAGTCACTGAATCAATCCACCTCATAGAAGGTCTTCACCTCCTGCGCTCTCCCTCCACCCTCCCAAGCATGATGTCCCTCTGCAAGGACCGGTCCCTTCTTACAACATGTTCAGAGTATGTCAGATGAAGCCCCAGAATCCTTGCCTCCAAGTAGCAGCCCAGTTTAACCCCCTCTAGGATTAATCTGTTTGTTTTCTTAGCACTCCATGGTACATTGAATACTCTTCTCCAGCACCACAGCTCAAAGGCATCAATTCTTCTATCCTTTTTAGTCATTGTCCAACTCTCTGATGCATAACAAGTGATTGCAAAGACCATGGCCTGTACCAGACACGCCTTAGTCTCCAAAGAGACACCACTGCACTTCAGTACTTTAGAGAGGTCCCTAACAGCAGACTTTCCCATCACAATACGTCTTTTAATTTCCTGGCTGCTGGTGCCAAGAGTGTTGATTGTGGAGCCAAGCAAACTAAAGCTGTGAACAATCTCAATCTCTTCACCATCCATCCAGATGCTGCCAATTGGTCCGGTGGTGAGAATCTTTGTCTTCTTGACATTGAGTCTCAATCCATACTGAAGGCTGCAGTCCTTGACCCTCTGCAGCAAGCATTTCAGGTCCTCCTCAGTTTCAGCAAGCAGGGTTGTGTCATTTGCATAGATTGTTGATAGATCTTCCACCAATCCTGATGCCACACTTCTCCTTATAGAGCCCAGCCTCTCAGATAATCTCTTCTGCATACAGGTTGAAAAGGTATGGAGATAGGATGCATCCCTGGCGTATGCCCTTCCCAATTTTGAAACATGCAGTGTTTCCTTGCTCTGTTCTGACGACTGCCTCTTGGTCCAAATATAGATTTTTCTTTAGCACGATCAACTGTTCTGGGATTCCCATTCTTCTCAGTCAGCCACAGTTTGTTATGATCCACACAGTCAAAGCCTGTGCATAATCAATGAAACAGAGAGACATTCTTTTTTTAAAATTATTATTATTTTGTGTGTGTGTACCGTCAAATCAGATCTGACAGGTACAGGGGAAGATTGTCCCTCCTTCTCCAGCAGAGCATCTGGTGGATTAGAACTACATACCTCTGAGAATGCAGTACAACTTCTTGCCACTAGGTCACCAGAGCTCCCTAGATAGACATTCTTCTGGTATTCCCCGCTTTCAGCTAAGATCCATCTAACATCAGCTACAAAATCCCTAGTACCACGACCCCTTCTAAACCCAGCCTGGACTTCTGGCAGTTCTCTGCTGATAAGCTGTTCCAGTCATTTTTGGATAATCTTCTGTAGAATCTTACTTGCATGTGAAATCAATGATATCAGTATACAGCAAAAAATCGGGTTCACTATGAATCAGAACTGACTTGAAGACAGTGAGTTTGGTTTCTGAAATACCATTGTGGTAAAGGGCCTTGGTAATGCAGCTGGTTAATATTATGTTGCTAAAAGAAAGGTTAGCACATAAAAGCCATGAGAAAAATGAAGCAGCCTGTTCTTGCTAAGATGTACAGCCTCAGAAAACCTATGGGCCAATTCTACTTGTTCTTAGAGTCCTTGTGGATTGGAACTGACTTGAAAGTAGTAGATTTTATGCCATTGAGTAACTGTAAACAAATGATCTGAGATTCAGTTTCATCAATTATAAAATAGATAAAATACATTAAATGATATTTTCTTTCTAGAAAATTTATTAAATTTCCACTGTGTTTCAGGTTTTGTGAAGGGTGTTTAGACTACAACAATGTGATCTCAGTCAGCTTTAAATACCAGTGTTTTTCTCAGCAAAACTCATAAAAAGTGAATGGAACAGAACTGTCTTTACATTAACAGCTCTTTCCATTTCAAGAAAAGAACAAAAACAGGAAAATCTTATAACAGAACTTTTCCAGGTCTGTTAAGAAATTGTAAAATATCAAATTACAACTGCAATCCCAGAGGTGCACAGTTCGAATCCACCAGATGCTCTGCTGGAGAAGGAGGGGCAATCTCCTGTACCAGTCAGATCCAATTTGAAGATACACACAAAAAAAATAATTTTAAAAATTCAAATTACAAATTTCCAACTAACATATATTCCAAACACCATAGAAAACTAAATTTATTTTAAGCAGTGTCACAGTTTACAATGAACTGGAGATCATTTTACGTCTAATTTTCCTTCCCTTTAACTCTACATAAGAGCCCAATAAATACATTTATCAAACTTCTACAATTCATTCAACCCTTTATTGAATGTTATGGGAAATAAAAAGAAAATAAGAGTTTAGGTGACTTGGAGAAAAGACAAAATATATGGCTGATTTTAAAAATATCTCCCCAAAACAAGCATGAAATATATTAAAAAGACAGATATTTCCTTCAAAGCAGGAGTATTGAGAAGTATTGAATTTAATCCCACATTGGTTTTATTGCTCAAAACATTTTTGGGTTTTACTTTTAGGATTTACATTAGACTTTGCAATATATCTTTTCATTGTTTCACCAGGAGCAAATTTTCATCTTTGGGGGATGTTTCTGGTTTGTAGACACAGGTAAACATAATTTGGAGCCACTAAGTTTTTAAGGTAATATTCAGCAAAATCTGGTGAATTAATTGCATTTATGAGGAAGTGGGTTGGGGGCTGGTAGCAACATTAATAAGAGAAGAGACAGATTATAGAAGGAGGAGGAAGAAAATAAAGAGAAGAGTTAGAAGGAAAAAATGAAATAGGACAGGAAGCAAAGGAAAAACAAAAGCAAAAGGAGAAGCTCAAGATTATTATACAGAGTCGGGAGATTAGCTAGAAAAGAAAAAGTAATATTATCATCTTCCTAGGGAGCTCTGGTGTTCTAGTGGTAAGAAGTTACTCTGCCAACCTTAGGCAAGTGGTTCAAATTCACCAGCTCTTCTACAGGAGAAAGACAATCTCCTGTTTCATTTATAACCTCTTAAAACCTGCTGGAGGGTCAGCTGTGAGTGGTTCCAACTCGATGGCACACAACAATAACCAGCTTCTTGGGATTGCATGAGGGTTAGAAAAATAAAAACAAGGAAAAGAAGAGAAGAAGGATAATTGAGAGAGTAGTAAGAAGAAGAAAAAGAGATAAAAATAAGGAAGAGGAAGAAATATGAGAAGGAGAAGTAAAGGGAGGAGAAAAATAGCAAAGGCATATTTGTATTGTATTGTGTTGTATTGTATTGTATTGCATTGCATTGCATTGTATTGTATTTGCTACTTTCCAGGCATTGTTCTGAAAACTTTGTTGTTGTTACCTGCTGTGGAATCAGAACTAACCCATAGCTGACCTCCCTCCTCCCACCCAGCAAGTTTCCAGAGGCAGTAAACTGCAAGGAATAAGACTGCCCACCTTTCTCCCGTGGAGTAGCTGGTAGGTTTGGATCAGGTGCCTTGGAGTTGGCAGAGAAGTTCCTTACCACTAGGCTACCAGAGCTCCCTAAGAATATTAGCTATCTAATGTACTTATCAACAACAGATAGTAATACTAGTATTACCATATTATAAATAAGTATTATTATAGATTTATTATAAGTAGTAATCTAGACAAGTACTACTGTGTTGTGTGCTGTCAAGTCTCAACTGACTCATAACTGACTCTCCAATAGGTTTTCAGAGGGCAGTAAATAGCACTGGAAGAGACTGGCCATCCTTCTTCCACAGAGCTGCTGCTGGATTCGAACCAAGTACATTTGGGATTATAGCATAGCTTCTTATCACTAGGCCACTAGAGCTAGTATTTCCATATTATATAAAGCACATTAAGGTTAATGAGTTTACTCAGGGATACACAGTAAGATAAGTGGGTTGATTTGTTGTGTTTTACAGGGTTTTATGTTATTGTCCTTTTGTGGTTTTTGTTTGTTTGTTTGTTTTCCCCCACTAGTTTATTTACAAAACTCAAACACAAATTCAAACAAATTCTTTACATTTCCTTCCCTCCCCTCATCCATCAAATTATACAACCCAATGATTAATTCTCCCCGCACACACACACACATCCACATTCCTCTGCTTCTAGCCTCTCCCACCACTCCTGGATCCTTATACGCATTCTACAATAATGGTTTTACACAATATTTATCCTTGTGTGATTGAATTAGTTCGCTCAGCATAATGCTCTCCAGTCCCTCCCATGTTAGGTAAAAATTTACAAAGTTATTGCTCCTGTGTGCTGCATAGTATTCCATTGTGTGAGTGTACCATAATTTCTCAATCCATTCGTTTGTGGTGTCCTTTTGTTTTTAATAATACAATTTTGCATCTCAACATCAAGAAAACAAAAATTCTCACCACTGCATCAAAAGGAAATATCATGACAGACAGAGAAAAGATTTTGAAATTGTCAACAATTTCATCTTCCTTGAATCCACTGTGAATACCCTTGGTGCCAGCATACAAGAGATCAAGAGATGAACAGCATAGGGAAAGTCTACTGTCAAGAATCTCTCCAAAGTCCTAAAGAACAATGGTGTCAGTTTAAAGACCAAGGTGTCCCTGATTCAAGCCACAGTCTTTCCAATCATCTGCTGTGCATCTGAGAGACAAACAATGAGTAAGAATGACAGAAGAAGAATCAACTCATCTGAGTTTTGATGCTGAAGAAGAGTGCTGAATATCTCATGGACTGACTACCAAAAGAACAAACAAATATATCAAAGGTACAACTAAGGTGTTCCTTAGAAGTAGAGATGGTGAAGCTTCATCTTACTTAAATCCACTTCCTAAACCACATACCTTTGGAAACTCTATGAACCTGGAGAAATGGTGATAGCTATAGAAAGGTATTAGGTCTTTTGTTCATGGAGTCACTATGAGTAATGTCTGACTCAATGGCAATCAACAACATACTACTTTATAGTTTACAAAACACTTGTACCTGTTAACATATGCCTTTTCTTTTGACTTTTGCAATATTCTCATCAATGAAACAATAAATTGGTATCTTAATTTTAAAGATGCAAAAGGCAACCAAAGAACATGAGTGATTGTTCAAAGTCATGCAGATGGCACTGGGGTTAGACTAATTGACTGAGTATTTTTTGGAGGCAGACAGAATCTATGCTAAGATAGAGAAATTAAAGATACAAGAATGACAGGACATCCTTTTACACTCTTTGGAAACATTATCAAGAAAGCCAGTCCACAAGGAAGATAATGGTGCTTGGTAAAGTAAAGGATCAGCATAAATTAAGACTTTCCATAAGATGTTAGTATATGTGACAATGGGTTGAAACAGAGCAAAGACTGTGAAGATGGCATAGATCTAGGCACTGTTTTATTTTCAGTGAAATACAGTGTCATTATAAGTCAATGTTAGAAATAACTAATGACACCATACAACAACAAAAAAATGAAAACTGTAACAAAGTATTAAATGAATGTAGAAGTCTGAAGAGCTAACATGACTTTACAAAAGTAAAATTTTAATATGCTTCATTTTATGGTTATATTTTGCAGGGATTTCAATGAAAGTCAAAGTCACTGGTGTGGAGTAAAAACTCAATGCATAGCTGATCCTCCAGCAGGTTTTCAAAGGTTGTTAATCACATGGCTCCATGAGAACCAAAATATGGCTTTCAGTCTATCCCACCTGAACTTAAAAATCATCTCAAGAATAGATGTGAGGCACAGAACACTAATGACTGAAGACAAGATGAGCTGTGGGATGATATCAAGAATATGATCCATTAATAAAGCAAAAGGTCACCACTTAAACAGAGAAGAAAGAAAAGATAAAAATGGATGTCAGAAGAGACTCTAAAAATTGCACTAGAGCATTCAGAAGTCAAAGCAAAGTGCAGAGATGTAGAAGTGGAAGAGATGAACAGATTTCAAAGGACAGCTGAGAAAGACATAGCAAAGTTTTAGAACAAGGATATATAGACTTACAGAATAAAAAGGGAAGAACTTACTCAGTATTTCTCAAGCTGAGAGAACCAAAAAACAAATTCAAGCCTCAAGCTGCAATACTAAGGAGATGTTATGAGCAAAAATCTTAAATGATCCAGGAAGAATCAAAAGAATATGGAGGGAATAAAGAGTCACTGTACCAAAAGAATTAGTTGACACTGAAAAATGGCAGGAAGTACTGTACGAACAAGAGATAACAAGCTGCACTGAAGAAATTGGCAAAAATAAGGCCAGAGGAATCAGTGGGACACCAATTGACATGTTTCAACTAACAGGTGCATCCTAGGACATGCTCATTAATTTGTACCAAGAAATTTGGAAGACAGTACCTGGCCAACTGACTGGAAGAGATCCATACTTGTTCCTGGTCACAAAAAAAAAAAAAAGGTAATCTAGTGCTCTCTTCAGCAGCACATGCACGAAAATTGGAACAATACAGAGATTTGCACGGCCTCTGTGCAAGGATAACATACAAATTTGTGAAGAGTTCCATTTTGTTGCTTTTTAAAAAAAGAAAGTAATCCAACAGAATGTGGAAATTATAGAATAATATCATTAATATCACACACAAGAAAAATATTGCTAAAAAATCATCCAAAAATGGCTATAACAGTTTACTGATAGAGAACTGCGAGGTGTGTGAGCTAGGTTTAGAAGAGACCATGGCACCAGGAATATCATTGCTGATGTTGGATGGATATTGGCAGAAAGCAGAAAATATCAGAAATGTTTGTGTCATAACAAGCTATGGTTAAGAATAATGGGAATCACAGAATATTTAATCATTCTTACATGAAAGCTGTACCTAAGGCAAGAAGTTGTTGTCCAAATAGAGCAGTGAAACATTGTGTGGTTTTAAATCCAGAAAGGTGTACAACAGGACTATATTCTTTCTCCACACTTATTCAATCGTTACTCTGAGCAAATCATTCAATGAGCTGTGACTAAAAATGTTGCATAGGAGAAAGACTCATCAATAATTTGTGGTTACACAGATGACACAACCTTGCTTGCTGAAACTAAGGAAGACTTGAAGATCTACAGACTTCAGCCTTCAATATGGATTACATCTCAGTACATAAAAGAGAAAATTTCTCACCACTGGGTCAATAGGCAACATCATGGTGGATGGAGAAAAGAAGAAAACTGTCAATGACTTTATCTTACTTGGATCCACAATCAACACCCTTGGCACCAGTCGTTACAAAATCAAAAGGCTTATTACAATGGGAAAGTCTGTTGTCAGGGACCTATCCAAAGTACTGACAGGCATAATGTCAGCTTGAAGACTAAGAGACTCCTGATTCAGATCATGGTCTTTTCAGTCCAAGGGCTGGACAATGAGTAAGGATGATGCTGGAGAGGAGTACTGAATATTCCAGACTGCCAAAAGAACAAACAGGTACATCATGGAAAATGTGCACACAGAGAACTTACAGGTGAGGATGGCGAAGCTTCGTCTCAGACACTTAGAGCATATTGATAGAAAGAGCTATTCCTTGGAAAGGGATATCATGCAGGAAAAATGGAAAACCAGCAAAAGAGAGGAAGACTCTTAACAAGAAGAATTAACACAGTAACTGTAGCAGTGAGCTCAAAGTTGGAGATGATGAGGATGGCATGTGACAGGGTTCAGATCTTTGTTCTGAACTTATACTATGAGTCGTTCTCAAATCAACAGCACACGACAACAGCAATGAACCTCATAGGAGGATATTCTTAATCTTAATCAAAATGCCTACTTTTGGATAATCTTATCCACTAGGCCATAAGAAATCCAGTGATTACAATGCTTATATATATATATTTTTTTTTCCCCTGATGGTTTTCTGGTATGTTCCTTAGATATGAAAAGTCAGTTTCAGCTTCTAATAACCAAAATGTAACTTTGTATGAAAAATATAAAATTAATTTTACCTCTAAAGTGTATAACCAGAAAGAATGTATTTAGTGTCTAGTCATTTGGTTTCAGGAAAAACCCGTATCTATTTCCAAAACTCTCTACTAATGAAAATAACCATTAAGAGGAAAGTAAAAACTTTCAGAAACACTGGAAATTGTTTCCTCTCTATCTCTTCTGTGGGGTGTGAACAAAGTTGTTATGGCCTTTAAAAGCTGAAATAATTGCCTTTAATTTTCAGTGTGGGACTATATCACTTTATTGCTTTGAATGAAGAAAGAATAATTTAGAGGAAACCTGAGGTATTTTTGAGAAATCAGCTATGACAATGTCAATGTAATTTAAAGTATATAATTAAATTAAATAAATTAAAGTATAGTAATTAAATATTTACAGTTATCCTAATACACCTAAAAGGTTGCCTACCATTGGTACAAATGAGTATATAGCATTAATGCCCTGGTATATTTGGAAATAAGGTATTACTTCTTATAAAAGAGTCATATAAGTACTCCCTGCACACACAAGATTATTACTTAGGAGGCTTAAAAGGAGCCAGAAGCAACAGCAATATGGGTAAATTTTCACATAATTTGGAGAAACTGATTGCTAGGATCCTAAAAAAGCAGCATTTATCAAAGACAGAAATATTTCTATTTCTTAGCATCTATGCTCCCAGAATAATTCAAATGAAGAAACAAGCTAAGTTTGGGTGTTGGGTGGAAAGGGTGAAGGAGTTGAACCTATGTAACAGTCACCTATTGTATACTTACTCTTTTACATTAATTATGTTTAAAAGGGAATAGCACCTAAAAGGACATTCAAATGGCCACCAAACACATGAAAAGTATCATTAGTAATCAGAGGGAATACAGATTAAATCCACATTGAGATACCATTACACATCTGCAAGGATGCCTAAGAAAAAAAAGAAAATAACAAATGTAGGTGAGGATGTGTTGAAGTTGTAACCCTTATCCTTTGGTAGTGGGAATGCAAAATGGTACAGCCACTGTGGAAAGCAGTGTGCTGATTCCTCAAAAACCCAAAACTAATCTAAAACCATATGAGCCAGAAATTTCAGTCCTAACTATATAGAAAAAAATATTTGAAAGCAGAGATTAAAACATAAACTCGTACAACAAATTCATTGCAGTTCCAGTCAAAAGGAAACAACAATAGACTGAATGAATAAACAATGGGATATTACTCAGCCAGCAGGTAAAATGAATTTTTCATACATACTGCTGTACAGATGGAGCTTTAACACATGTGTGCTGTGCAAAATAAATCAATCGCAATATGACAATGACACTATGAGCTCACTACATAAAGTCAAGGAAAATGAAAGCTCAATTTAGAATCACCATTATTGTAATATCAAAGCTTCATGACTACTGTTTTGGTGAAAGTAAAAAATACTAAAATAACTCCAAGAAAAGATTGTTGTCTTTGAAAAAGTGATGTTTTCCCAGTAAAAATGTGTTACAATTCTACTTTCCAAATACAAAACAATCTCTACATTTGATTGATTTTTTTCCAACCTGGGAAAATATGAATAATGATGCTGACTTCATTTTTTCTAACACATGTCATATTAGGGGAATGAAAGAGAAAGCAAGAGACTAGAAATATGTATGATTTACTTAACCGGCAAAGGCAATCTTTATTGCTGCTTTTACGGCTATTAAATGTCTTTAATTCATCTTTGTTAAATTGCTATAAAGGTTTAAGAAAGCACATTCATTGAGTTGTTTGATATTCCTAAGTAGAAACCATTGTTGTTATGTACTGTTAAGTTGCTTGTGACTCATAGCAACCCTATGTACAACAGCCCTTAACCCTGCAACCCTGCTCTATACTCTGCCAATATTATTGTCACTGACACACTTACCCCCATTACTACAGTCACTGAATCAATTCTTCTCACTGACGGTCTTCCTCTCTTACACTGTCCCTTTAACCACCCCAAAGCATGACATCCCTCTCCAAAGACTGTTCCTTCCTTGCAACATGTCCAAAGTATGTCAAACAAAGCTTCAAAACCTTGCCTCCAAGGAGCAGCCTGGTTTCACCTTCTCTAGGATGAACTTGTTTGTTCTCCTAGCAGTCTATGTTATATTCAATATTCTTCTCCAGCACCTCAGCTCAAAGGCTTCAGTTCACTTCTATAATTCCTAGTCATTGTCCAGTTTTCTGATGCACAGCAAGTAACGGCAAAGACTATGGCCTGGATCAGGCTCACTTTAGTCTCCAGACTGACATCATTGCCCTTCAGTACTTTGACAAGATCTCTGACAAAAGACTTTCCCAGTGCAATTCATCTTTTCATTTCCTGGCTGTTGGAACCAAGGATGTTGACTGTTGAGCCAAGCAAACTGAAGCTGTTAACAATCTCAATCTCTTTATCATCTATCACTATGCTGCCAATCAATCCAGTGGTGAGAATCTTTGTTTACTTGATATTGAACTTCAATTCATATTTAAGATTGGACTCCTTTACCTTCTCCTTCTCCAGCAAGTGCTTCAGATCTTCAGTTTAAGCAAGCAGGATTGTGTCATCTGCATAATGCAGATTGTTGATGAGTTTTCCTCCAATCCTGATGCCACAAAACTCAAGATTTTTTTTAAGCATATACTCTACTATATTCACTACTCACTGCCATCAAGCTGTTTCTGACTCACAGCCACCCTCTACTGGGTTTCTAAGGCTGTAAATTGCAACAGGAGGAGATTTGCCATGTTTCTCTTTGAGAGTATTTGGTGAATTCTGACAGAGATATACAGCTTTTCTATTCATTAGCAGTACAATTCTCGATAGATTACACACCAATAGAGATCTCTTCTCAAATGCAGAAAGTGTTTGGCAAAATCACATTTTATTTTCAGGATGCTTGTTTCTTTCTAGTTTAAGATCTTTGATTTTTATTTCAGAATAAATATAACATGGAATAATACGATGCTGCATAGCATAAATTCTGTCTGCCTAAGTGCTTCTCTCTAGGACATGGATTTCATTTATTACAACAATGAAACACTGCATGCTTTGGTAAATTTTACATCATGCAATCCACTGATAAAAATTACTTACCAGATCTTGATCCTGTATTTCCAAACTGCAGAAGGTAGCATGTAAGAAATACAGTACTACATAAATATACTCAAATATTTTTAAATGAATAAATAAAGCAGCAAAAGAAAAGAATAAGGCCTGCTTCTTTGTAATACAATATTTTGGGGGCAGGATGAAAAACTGACATGGAAAGACACAACACTAACACATTTTGAATTTAAAGTTTCCTCTAGAAATACTGATTGGCAACTAGGCTTTCTACACAATATGACGAAACAACTCGTTCTAATACCAAGAATCCTTTACTTTCCTCCTTTCATTTTTAAAGGGAAAAATGTGTTTCCATCTCAAGGGTTTTTTATCCATCAGCATGCATAACAGAGCAACACAGTTATTCTTCATTATACTAATGGGGGAAAATTAACTTGACATCAAGCCTAATTGAGTAAAACCTCACTAATTCTTCTAAATAGGGATAAGTCCTGCTTGATTAGTGAAAGCAATTTACTATAGAACATGTTTAAATAAAATGCACTTTAACTGTGTCCCAGAAAACATTTTCATAAACCGGACTCCAGCAGCAAGTGTGGTAGCAAATCTACTATAATGTATGGACAAAATTAATATAGTTTTTCAATTCTATATTTCCTTAGATAACATGAAAAATTTAGGTGCAGTCTCATATACAAATTGTTTTAAATGAAATTTTTACACTTGTTTCCCACAATACTTTAGAGCCTAGCCTATGAATAATTTCCCCTATTGTCTTTAAAAAAATATAGATAACATAACATTTGCCAATTTAACATTCTCACTTGTAAAATTCAATGAAACCACTGAATTCAATTACATCTATCATGTTATTTAACTACACTAATTAACATCCATTCCATAAGCTGATTTTGACAAAACATAAATTCATTTGCTACGACAAATTAGTTGAAGCAAAATTATCAAGATTTCACTCCTGACACAATCCTCAGCTCACTAAACGTTGTATTCTCACCTAACTATTAAAAACAAGAACAGATTATAGTTGTTAAAGACCTCATTTGGAAGTCATGTGTATGGAACAAGCTTGATCTTTAAATGAAAGTTTTTAAAATTAAATCCCATCACAGCCTTGACTTTATGTTTTATGGATCTGGACAAGTTACTTCATTTATTTGAGTCTTAACTGATTCATTGGTAAAAGGATCAGTCTCTATTTCACAAAGCTGTGTATGAATTAAACTTGAGCTCTAGAGTACATAGTAAATACGTGACCTCTATTCTGGTATTGAGCAGCAATAATGTCAGCTTGAGGACTAAGATGTGCTTGATTCAGGCCATGGTCTTTTCAAATACTTGCTATGCATCTGAGAGCTGGACAATAAACAAGGATGCCAGAAGAATTAATGCCTACGATAGAGACTAAATAAACTGTAAATAACATACACCACTCAAGGTCCTTGAAGAAAAATTGATGCTTTGAATTGTGATGTTGGAGAAAAGTACTGAACATCCTATATTGCCAAAAATATAAACAGATAATATGTCTTGGGAAAGATGCAGCCAGAGTGCTCCTTGAAGGCAAAGATGATAAAGCATTGCCTCACATACTTTATACATGTTCCTAGGAGAGGTTTTTCCTTGGAGAGGAACATCATGCTTGGAAAGGTGGAGGGTCAGAGAAAGAGAAGAACACACTGTGGTGGCAGCCTAAAGTTGACTCTTACAGCAATTACCTTAGTGCCCTCTGGTCTCCAGATACATTACTGCAGATACAAGGTCTCAGAAATCAGCATGGTTTCACAAATCAGCAACAGCTGGAAGATCAATATAAGGGAGCACTCTCCACACTGTGGAGTGATCTGGGGTGTCAGAATTCTTGAAAATTTACTTTTCTAGCCATTACTTTAGCCCCCACTGGGGGTGGTGGTGGTATGGTCTTCATCTACGTTAATAGCAGACACAATGTCTTGTAAATCATCAATAGCTGTGGGATTAGGATAAGAGATAGAGTGCTTCTCACATGGTGCAGCAAGTTCCCCATGTCCCACACTGGATAGCAAGATTCATGAGAGACAGGAGCAAGAGCCTAGTAAGAGCAAGAGCAGAACAAGACCCTGGTGATGGAGGTAGAGAGAGACTGTAGCATTGCCATGAGAAACTGTGGCAAGGTGTAACCATAGGAGCCCTGAGATAAAGGCCACAATTAAAGGTTTTGCTGTTCTTTCCAGATAATGGAAGGAAAAGCTGACTGATGAACTGAAATCTGAGCCTGGACTAATTGAGGAATTGTGCCTTAGGACAGGTGGGCTAAAACCCAGACTTCCATTGAGTGATATTCTTTGTCACCCCACTCTCCAACTTACTTCCCTAATTATCCCCACTCTTCGTACCACAAATGTGAGTAAAGTCTGTGTGCCAACAAAGCATAAAAGAGCCTCTTGCTGCTAGTATGGTTCTAAAGACACTAATGGGGCTAGGGTAAGGGCTTTAATCTGCTTTCTAACCTGGAGCAGTGAAGGACTGTGATACTCTTACTCCCTCTGGCTAGTTCAGAGAGATGCTTAAGTCCCTGCGCCTATGTCCCATTTTCTGCTGTTTTTACAATTGGTGTCAGAAGAAATGGTATTTGTTACTCCAGACTCACAGAAACAAGGTTTGGTTTTGGAATGTGAAGCTGGGGAAGATATAAAGTTGAAATAGTTATTGTTTATTTACACAAAGTGAGGGAGAAAACCCAAAAAGTTATATTTGATAGTACTAAGAAGGGAAGAAAAGTCGAGAAGCTACATTATGGCCTGAGAAAAAAGGGTATATAATGAAGTTGAGACTGTTAATTTTTGGAAAGGTGTATGTGTTAAGATTTTTATTTATTTAACTTTATAAATATTGATGTTTCTGTTTAATTTTTTGTTATTCTTGTTGTAACTTAAGATATATTGCTAAAATTACTAAGATTTTTGTTTGAAGTATTATATACCTTACTGACATGGATGTAGCAATATTAATGAATACTGAATACTATAATAATGGGACACATTGTAATTTAGAGAAAAATGTAAGCCAGTTGGATATTAATTAGAAATTAAAAAAGGAAAATTTATCCTAAAAGAATGTTTGTAGTAAGTAGTAGAATTTGGTATAGAGTATGGAGCTTAGCCTAGAAATGGTTAAGCTCCATCCAGTACTCTGAGGATAGTGACATTTGAGAGAAGACAGGTAGAAAAAAAAGATACTTTGCCAAAAGCAGAGGCAAGGTAAAAGCATCAGAATGCCCTTTCCAGGACTTTAAAATCCAAGGAAGCTGGTGAGTATGCTCAACTTGAGATGACCACCTGAGTCCACTTGATGAGTGGAAGTGGGAGATACACAGTAATGAAGAGAGGGGCTGAGTTTGTACTTGCTCCTTCAGCACCGTCCACCTAGCATAATGAATGGTAAATTAAGTGTGGCTGGTATGGAGCAGGATCCCTGAGGATCCCTGATGTGTTGACTTGGCCCATAAAAGGTAAGACTGAGTGAAGGGATCAGCCAGTCTGAAACACAGAAGGAAATGTAGACTCTGAGGATGCATTAACAGGAACACAACCAGATGAAGAGAAGACATTTCTGAGAGATAGTGTGATTGCTATAGTCATGCAAATTATGAAGTGGCCTGATGGTTTGTCTGGATTTGATCTTTGTTTATGGATGAAGATGCTGAAAGTTTCAACTATAATGAAAGATTCTTCAGAGAAAATGACATACTTATTTCCTCAGAGTACTGAAGAGTCTGATAAGATTGTGCAAATTAAAAATTGGCTATCTAAAATGGGGAGATTGAAACATAAGGAGTGAAGCAGCTGGCTTACACATTTTCCTAAATATAGATGATAGGAACACTGGTGGCCTAGTGGCAAGGAGTTGCACTGCAATCCTGAATGCACAAGGTTTGAATTCACCAGCTACTCCACAGGAGAAGGATTGGCAATCTCTTCTCATGCTTCTGAAAACCAGCTGGAGGGTCAGCTATGGGTTGGTTCTGACTCCATGGTACACAACAACCTAAATATAGATGATAATAAGGGGAAGCCTAATCCTTTAGATAATGAGAAAGAATAGCTAGAAAAGCTAGCAGGTAGGCTATCGGTTTAACCGAATTTTCTTTAAAGCCAGCCATTACCTCAGCCTCTTCTTAACTAATTCTTAACCAACTACCTTAATTATGGATACATGGTCTCACAAATCAGCAACAATTAGAGGATCAATATAAGAAAACACTCTCTGAGTGTACTTGGGGGAAGGGTTTGGAGGGGAGAAATGTACAACAATGAATGGATGGAAATCCAAAGTCTGTAAATTTTCATTGAATTTAATAATAAAAAAATTTAAAAAAGAAAGAAAAAAGGTATTTGCAAGGAATAAAAGTTTGTAAATACAAAATTAAAAAAAGAAAGAATCTGGCAAATTACTATCTGAAGTTCAGGCATAAGGGAACAATAAATTTTGGGTCTAAGACAACTGAACTAAGACCAATCACAGAAGTCCTCATATCAAAAGCTTTATTCTGATAATTTTTTTAATAAAACTTTTATAGAAATTTTAAATTTCTAAACACTTCCCCTTTAAATGTTTATCCAACTGTTCTCTATAAACATGTATCCAAATAAGAAATTTTAAAATTATAAAAAAAGCACTCTTTGCATTGGAGTGTATGGGAAAACACCAGCACAGGAGTGCAAGCATTCAGCGCCATCCAGCCTGGCCTATCACTCACCAGTTTTGGGGGGAAACCTGGCCTGCATACCTGCAGTCATGTGAGTCTGATGGTTCTTAGTTTCTGCAGGACCTTCTAGCAAATCTTTTCACCACACTCAAAAGACCATAGAGGAATTGAGGAAATAAGTCATGGATGGAGCTGTTAATATAGATATTGTGGATTTACATAACTAGAAGAACATTTATGATTATGTTGACCTGAGGATTCTGATTAAAACTATTTCACATAGTATAATAAAAAAAATCCTCAACCAGGTGGATTGACGCAGTGACTGCAGCAATGGGCCTGAGTATGTCAGAGATTGTGAGAATGGCACAGGATAAGACAGGGTTCACATCTAATGTTCATAGTGTTGCTAGGCATTGTACCACACCCAGGATTATTCAAACACATGGTATAGCTTTAAAAACTGGACATCCTGGGTTTACAGTCTGCAAAACTGGTTAAACCATCTAATTAATATTGTATTGCCCTCAGACACTGTTTTAACTTTTCTATAGTCATACAAATTATGAAGTGGCAGAAAACAAGCAAAAATGGAAATGAAGCACCCAAAGAAAGAAAAAGCCTACATTGAAGGGATTTAACCAAAGTCCTGAAACAAAATGTACCAATTGTTGAACGCAAACAAATATTCTAAACTTTCATCCAAAAAAAGAGAAAGAAATGGAAAGGTACTAAACTATTTCTTGGTTGTTACTGCTGACTCAAGTGTTGCTACTGACAGATTATAACCTCAGGAGTCATAAATGTTCAATATACTACAATGCCCAGGGCACAAAAAATCGCTCTACATAAAATGCCATTAACATCCCTGCTTCAACCTAAGACAAACTTTAACACAGGCACAAAGAGACATGTATGAGAATGGTATTGTAGCATTGATTCTTAGAGGAAAGAGAGGAAAACACTGGAAATAAACAAATTATCATTAACAGGGGAATGGATAAAAAATATAATTAATGCATGCAGTTAAGATAAATGTTGGCAACCACAAGTAATAAAATATTGGTGAGGGAGAGGGAAAAGAGCAAATAATCCCTCCCCCCAGTTCTCTTCTCTCTTTAAAAAGATTCTTTCATTGTTACACAATTTCTTCCCTCCGTCCTATCCCCAATCCATTTTGCTATTCAACTCTTATTCTGGACTGTTGTCACCCAAATAATGCCTAATTATATTTCTTTTAGACAGTTCTTTCCCTCATCTGTTCCAATTTAGTGTCATTATTCCCTCTTTTTTTCATTTCCCCTCAACCCCTATGTCAGCCCTGTTTTATAGTAGTAGCATTATGCAATATTTGTTCTTTTGTGACTGAGATATTTCACTCAGCATAATATCCTCCAGGGCCATCCATTTTGTAAACTACTTTATGAGTTCCTTGTTTTTCAGTGCTATGTAATATTCCATTGCATGAATATACCATAGCTTCTCTAGCCATTCATTTCTTGATGGGCACTGTGTTGCTTCCCTCTCTTTGCTATTGTGAACAACATAGCAATAAACATAAATGTGCATATATCTCTTTGAGCGGCAGTTCTGATTTCTTTAGGGCATATTTCCAGTAATGGAATTGCTGGGTCAAATGGTATTTCTATTTCCAACTTTTTGAGATAGTGCCATTCTGCCTTCCAGAGTGGTTGCACCATTTTACACTCCCACCAACAGTGAATAAGGGTTTCAATTTCTCCACAACCTTGCCTGAATTTGTTGATTGCTGCTCTGCTGAACTTTGCTATTGTTACTGGGGTGAGATGATATTTCATAATTGTTTTGATACATCATTTATTTACATGACTGATATTTTTTTATCTGTGCTTCATTGACTATGCAAAGGCTTTTGACTGTGTGGATCACAAGCTATAGCTGACTCTGAGAAGAATAAGAATCCCTGAACATTTGATTATGCTAATGCGAAACCTATGCTTGGACCAAGAGACTGTCATCAGAACAGAGCAAGGAGACACTAAATGGTTCAAAATCAAGAAGGTAGTCCATCAGGGATGTATTTTGTCTCCATACCTTTGCAATGTGTATGCAGAACAGATCATGTATGAGGAGGAATGTGGCATCAGGATTGCTGGAAGAATTAACAACCTGCATTATGCGGATCATACAACCCTGCTTGCTGAAACTGAGGACTACCTGAAGCGCTTGCGCAGAAGGTCAAGGACTGCAGCCTCCTACATGGATTGAAGCTCAACATCAAGAAAACAAAGATTCTCACCACTGGGCCAATTGGCAGCATCAGAATGGATGGTGAAGAGATTGAGATGGATAATCGTTTTCGTTTACTTGGTTCCACAGTCAACACTCTTGGTAACAGGAGCCAGGAAATCAAGAGACGAATTGCACTGAGAAAGCCTTCTGTGAGGGACCGCTCAAGAGTACTGAAGACCAACGACATCAGGCTGGAGATTAAGGTGTGCCTGATCCAAGATATAGTCTTCAAAGTTATGTGCTATGCATCAGAGAGTTGGACAGTGAATAGGGATGATAGAAGGAGAATTGATACCTTTGAGCTCTGGTGCTGGAGAAGAGTGTAGAATATATCATGGACTGCTAGGAGAACAAACAGGTTTGTCCTGGAGAGGGTGAAGCCAGAGTGCTCCTTGGAGTCAAGGATTCTGAAGCTTCGTCTGACATACTTTGGGCATGTTGCAAGGAGGGACTGGTCCTTGGAGAGGGACATCATGTTTGGGAAAGTAGAGGGGGGCAAAGGAGAGGAAGACGCTCAATTAGATGTATTGATTCTGTGAGTGGAGTGGTGGGAATGAGTGTGTCTGAGACGGTGAGGTTGGCACAGGCTAGAACGGTAATTAGGACTCTTGTACATAGGTTGCTATGAGTCGCAAGCAACTCGGTGGCACATAACACCACCACCACCAACAACAACATTGAGTGTGGATCCAAATAAAATAAAATCTTTGATAATTTCAATATCCTCATACATTCACATATGTAATTTTATTTTATATTTTTATGAATTTGCTTTGTAAATTGTGTTATTTATGTCATCCTTGTACATAAAAGAGAATTACCTAGTTGACCAGATATTAGCTGGTTTAAAGAATCGCAACAGGAAAAATTAAACTAAAATAAAGTTACCATAGATAACTCTAAGTTCCCTCTGGCAGTGATTATCTACTAAAATATTTTTACCAAATTTACAAATCTAGGATATTGTTTTATCTAAAAAATTAAAAGTAGTCATAGATGGAGAGTTTAGTTTCCTAAATGGAAACTTCCCTTTCTAAAAAGTTTCTTTGACTTGATATTTCAAGACTCCACATTTCAGTTCTGATTTAATATAGAATATATGAAGCATCTCAAGTGGTCTTACTTCACTGATGCTCTGTTTCATTTTTAAATGATCATTTTTGCATTTTTCACCACTAAGTTTTTCACTTGGATAAACATTCTGCATAGCATTTTCATATAGATATTAAAAAAATTACAGCAGTAATTACTAACTTTATTTATTTTTTTAATTCAATTTTAAGAGATTTATGTGTCCCCATTATTTTAATAGTTTGACACTACATTGTACGTAATTAAGACTTCATTAGTTTAATGTCTGTTTAAATGAACTGAAAATGTCTGGATGTGACAAATACAGATGGATGTTCTGAGGGCATAGCTGTTGACTCTTGAGAGAATCTGTAGTGGAAAGACTAATATCATTGAAATGGCAAATTAAAGTGAGTTTTAAAGTTCTGTTCCATACAGTAAGAGTGGATGTTTAAAGTACTCTTATTCTACCTGGCAGAGGGTCATTTGAAGGTTTGTAGATATTCCTATTAAGAAGACTGTCATTATTATCAAATACTTATGAAGTTTAAAGACCAAATAGTAGTTTCAAGAAAAGCAGGCAAATAGTCTTTAAAAAAAAAGTGTAGGATGGCATTCTATATATTCTCTCATTGTGCTCCTCTGTCGTACTAGAAGAATTATATATAAACAAATATAAAAGCCTTTTAGACTTAGTACAAAAATGTCTCAGCTAAGTAATTATATACTTATGAGTACATATTTGAAAGTTATTTGAAAATGAAAATTTATGTAATAGAGTCTGAAAATATCAATAGGATAAAAGCTAAAGAAATAAATTTCATACACAGAAGAGGGAAATGAATATTTATCACATGTTTATAAAGTAATAGGCACAATATTTTATATATATATATATATATATATATGTCTATATATCCTATAATTAATTCACTTTCACAAAGATTCAGTAAATCATCAATCCTCACTCATTTAACTGATGAGAAACAAAGGTTCAGAGATGGGAATTGGTTTTTCTAAAACCACACAGCTAACAGGTTTTACTGCTGTAACGTGTTTTATTTTTGTAGTTCCAAAGTCTTTGCTTCTCCCCTAAAGGGAAAATAAAATCCTGAGAAAACACCAGGAAATTATGCATAAAAATGTCAGTGGAACAAGCACAGTATTGTGTCACAGAATCTACTGAACTAACAGTTCCAAGGAAAGAGGAAACGGGTTCCAAATAATGCACGCACACACAAACACAGACACGTCCTTATATTTGTATAATTTACCTGTTAGTATTTGATAAACTTCAGGAATGCTCCAGGTAGAAGGATGAGGGTTAAGGAAATAACATGGTGTCTAGAAAGAAAGAATCAACAAAACCTAGTATTTTTTTAGAGAGTTAAGAAATTACTTTTAAAATCATGTATGATTATGTATTTGAGGGCACAATGTAGAAGAGGAAGAACATAAAGACTAGTCTAAAAATGGAAATGATGCTGGAGTGCAGTATAATGGTTAATAGCACTGGACCTAGGAGCCAGATTGCCTGGGTTTCAATCCTATTCAATACCTGTGTGGCTTTGGTTGAGTTACTTAACGTCTTTGTTCATTCGTTTCCTTACCTGTAAAGCTGTAAAATCGAGATTATTTTTCTATGTGCCATACGAGGTTGTTACTATAATGAGTAAATGTTATTGTTGTTGTTATGTGCCGTCGAGTCACCTGTGACTCATAGAGAACATTAATGAGTAAACGAGCTAATAAAAATGAAGCACTTAAGACAATATCTAATGTGTACTGGTATTTCATCATTAGCCAGTCTGTAGAAAAGTTAGATAGTATAAGGAAATATTTTTGACAGAATATAGGAGCATAAAAGTCAAGGGAAAAAATGATTTGTTCATGCCTGTAGCGACAGGGAGAAGGTAAAACTCAGGAAAGATAAAAGATAACTGCAAGAGGGCAAGAGAAATGAAAACATTTGGAGGAATAGGTCTTAAGAAGGAGAAAGAATGTATTTTTTTTAAAAAAATGAAAGTGGAGGTAGACAAGGAAACATAGAATTCTGTAAATAACAAATGAGTTACAATGACAAAGTTCACAGAGATTCCAAATAATGGTCTCAGACTCCTCATTAAAGAAGAAATGCAAATTTTGTCAAATGGTGAAAATTCTGAGATTGTTAACACTTGAAAATATAGAGTTTCTAACTACAGATGAGACGAGTCCTTGGAGAGGGACATCATTGGGAGGGTGGAGGGACGGCGCTGGAGGGGAAGACCCTCTATGAGATGGATTGATTCGGTGACTGGGGTAATTGGGATGGGTGTGTCAGAGGCAGTGTGGTTGGCGCAGGATAGAGCAGGGTTTAGGGCTGTTGTGCATAGGGTCGCTATGAGTCACAAACGACTCGACGGCACATAACAACAACAACTACAGATGAATAAAAACATGGCCAGTATTAGTAAATGGCAGAATGAACTGAAAGTGGATTCATGTTCCACTTTCATAATTTTAAAAATGTGTAGAATAGAGCCAGAAATAACGACCTTTAGGGGTCAAAAAAGTGTTGCGCATGATTCTAATGAAATAGCAAATTCCAAAAATACCAAGAACCAGAGTCAAGACATACCCAGAATTCCTCTTCGATGTAATTTAGCTACAAGGCCTGCCTGTTTCCAGATTATGGGGTTCCCCTCCATTAGCACCAGTCAATCAAAAGAAATAAAAATCACTATTTATATCTTTAATTCTACAGTTTCAAAATTTGTATTTATCTGTTAATAAAACAATTAAAAATAACTGATAACTTTTAAAAAATATATTATGTTCAGAAACTATATGATTTCAAACTATAAACAGGCTTCTGGTGAAATAAAGCATCTATCTCTATTTGTTAAAATTTCCAAAATAATTAATAGCCATGAAGCCGTAGGTACAAGAAGAATGATATTATTTTACAGCAGTGAGCTATTTCTGTTGGAAGATGTAAGGAGCATGACTTCTTACTGAGTCAATGTGAAAAAAAAATCAGCAAGAAGAGTAAAAAAAGAGTGTGCTTCAAGTGCACATCAATGAAAGAATGGATAGAGAAACTACAGCACATTGACACACTGTAGTACCATGTTACACTGAAAAACAATAATTTGGAAAACAATACAAACTGAATAAATCTAGAGAACATTATGCTAAGTGAAATCAATCAGTTACAAAATGACAAGTATTATATAAGACTAATATTTATAAAAGCTTAAAAGAGATTTACACACAGAATGAAACAAACTAGAATGGTTGCTAGGGAGTATATAAGGAATGTTTATTAATATGAGTGAAGGAAAGGACAATATAGAATGAGGGACAATCAAACACTGTGTGTATTGTAATTAATGTTATGGGTGGGGAGTGCACAAATTATTGAAAAACATATACTTTGTAAACACTCATATCACAATTAGAAAATATGTAAAAAAGATTCTAAAATTGAAAGCATGCTTCTAGACACAGGGAGAAGACTCCAAAAATATAAATAAATATAGAAAGATATGGGAAAGGGAAACACATTTTGTAGAAAACTTCAGGACTCAGACATGCCAAGTACCCCTAGTAGTAAAAGGTGGTAAATAATTGACCTAAACAACAAAGCAACATGAATGGAAAAAAAAAATCCAATTTAAAAAAATTGTTAAAAAATAAAGCATTACAAATATTGAGAGCACAAGTAGAATCCTGGATTCTTGATCACCAGCCAATATGACTAAAAAAAAGGTACAATGTTTTACAATTACTAGACATTTATTCTTCGGGACCTCTGGTGGCCTAGTAGCAAGAAGCTGTGCTCCAATCCTGAAGGCACGCAGTTCAAGGCCACCAGCTGCTCCTCCGAAGAAGAATGGGCAATCTCCTCCCATACAATGAAATGCCTCTGAAAATGTGCTGGAGGGCCAGCTATGCATTGGTTCCAACTGTAGGGCACACAACAACAACAACAGGCATTTATTCTTGGGTTAAATGGAACCAGAGAGCTTCTCAATTCAGGAACTGAAAGCAAACTAAGACTACAGTGATATGCAGTGCTGAAGACAAGGGCACGTGGTTAAAGACTATGTCCCAAACAATTTTCTTCCCATTCCACTTTCCAGCATGAACAGCTAGAAATATATTTCAGTCTTCCCTTCCCATCTTCAAAAAGGAGAGTAGAGAAACCAATCACCCCAAATAAAAACAAAAGCCAATACTCCACATATGCATAGAAATTCCAATCAGTTGGCATTTTTAATTTTATTATTTTTAAGTTGTAATTCCTTTCTAATTATCTCTGCAAATTATACAAAATTGTTTCTGTCGTGAAAAGGCAGAAATTTTGAATGGCCTGCCCTATTGATATTTCCTAATGCCTAAAATACTGTCAAATACACTTTAGGTACTCTGTAATTACTTATTGGATGAATAAAATATATTTAAAATATTTTAGATGATTATAGAGACCTGAATACATTTCTCTTTAAATCTGCAGAGTTGTCCCTTTGTATAAGTTATTAGCAAAGTAATTTTCCCAAACATTTTGAAGCTAAATTTGACTTAATTAAACCTCAGTGTTGTTGCTGTTATGTGTCATCAAGTCGCTTGCGACTCATAGCGACCCTATGTACAACAGCCCTAAACCGTGCTCTATCCTGTGCCAATCTCATTGCCTCTGACAAACCCATCCCGAT
>NW_006399872.1:8199315-8201086 GCF_000299155.1 Elephantulus edwardii
AACAATCTCAATCTCTTCACCATCCATCCTGATGCTACCCATTGGTCCAGTGGTGAGAATTTTTGTCTTCTGGACATTGAGCCTCAGTCCATATTGAAGGCTGCAGTCCTTGATGCTCTGCAGTGAGTGCATGAGGTCCTCCTCAGTTTCAGCGAGAAGGATTGTGTCATCTGCACAACGCAGATTACCTCAGTGTTAAGACAGTTAAATATACCCCAATCAAATTCATCAAAATGTCTGATTTCAATTTTTCTTTTACTTGAAAAATATGCAGAGGACAGGACATTCAGATCTGTTGTTCACTGGGTCACAGTGAGTCACACTTGATAGCACTTAACAACAACAGACAAATATACAGATCATGTAATTTTATTATATGATCTTTATATTATAAAGATATGATCTGTATATTATAAAGATCCATTAGGACCTTTTCTTAAATAGTTTCTGTACAAATCCAAAGGCAAGTGGTTTGAAACAACAAACTAGCTGCTCAGCAGAAGAAAGATTGGCAATTGCCTCCCAGGGAATTTACATTCTCTGAAAACCCACTGGAGGGTCAGCTATGAGTTGGTTATGACTTAATTGTACAACAATAACAACATTCTTAAATAGTAGCACAAAAGATTTCAATTTGGGAGAAAGACAAATGAAAGAGTGCAGATACTGGACAGCTGAAGAATGAGCTAATGGTCCCTCTAGTGGTCTTGAAAACTAACACACCTTACAAAGGGCCAAATATTTTTAAGGAACCAATTACCAGAATGTAACTGAAACAGCCACTGAACCTTCACAGAGAGTAGAGAAGAAAGTTGAGGATCCTGGCCACCCCACTGTGCAGACCCATAACAGCAGACAAAAGAAGTGTTGCTACAATGGAGCCCCTCTCTTGCCACTTCTGAGACAAAGGAGAGATGTCATAAGGAGGATGTACCACTTGCTCTGCACAGAAACAGGGACATCACAGGGGAGTGAAGAAGTAGTGGGTGGATAGAGGTGAGTGGAAGCCTGAACGATCAGATCAGGATTGGCTAGGGGCAGGAGTGCAAGCTTTTGGAGGGAAAAGGAGAGGGAACTGAGCTGAATGCTGGCAGAGCAGGGTGGGGGTGGGAACAAGACACATACTTCTAATGGGGGTGGTGTGTGGGACCAACATCTGATCCTTTACCTGAATAATGAGAAAGGTCTCTCATCTGTTCTTTCTAGGCAAAATTCTTGTCCATCAGATATTGATTGAGAGTAGAGCATCCAAATTAAGACAAACTAGGGAGAAGGACTGGCTGTCCACTACCAAAATAATAGGTTTTAAAAACCCTATGTACAATAGATCATATTTAGAGTAACCAGAATCAGAACCTTTTCACTGGGAATCAAAGAGGAAGAGGAAGTATTCCAAACAGACACTCTTGATTGGAAGGTGGAATGTGAGAAGTAGCATGTAGGAAAATTGGTCATTGTTATGAAAGAGATGGAGGGCATAAATATTGATATACTAGGCACTGGCAAAATGAAATGTATTGACATGCAATATTTTTGAATCAGATAATCATATGATCTACTAAGTTGGAGATGAAAGGTGAAGAAAAACTGAGTTGCTTTCATAGTTAAAAACATCATTTTGAGATCCTTTTTGAAATACAATGTTGTGAATAGCAGGATAATATCTATATGCATACAAGGTTGTTGTTGTTGTTATGTGCCATCGAGTCGTTTCCGACTCATAGCGACCCTATGCACAACAGCTCTAAACCCTGCTCTATCCTGCGCCAAC
>NW_006399872.1:8201621-8204123 GCF_000299155.1 Elephantulus edwardii
ACGTTGAGCCTTAGTCCATACTGAAGGCTGCAGTCCTTGACCCTTCGCAGCAAGTGCATGAGGTCCTCCTCAGTTTCAGCAAGCAAGGTTGTGTCATCTATTAATATCACTATCATTCAAATATATGCACAAAAAAAACAGGGCCAAAGAGAAGGAAATAGATGACCTCTATGAACTTTTGCAGTTGGAAAGCTATCAAACATGCAACCAAGATATTTTATAATAATGGGTGACTGAAATGTGAAAATTGGGAACAGGAAAGAAGGATCAGTATTCAGTTGGAAAGCATGGACTTGGTGACAGAAATGAGGCTGGAGACAGATGACAGAATTCTGTACAGCAAATTCATTGCAAACCCCTTTTATAAGAAATATAAATGGCAACTATACATATGGACTGCACCTGATGGCCTACACAGAAAATAAGATTAACTATATACGTGGAAGAAATTGCTGGAGAAGCTCAATATCAGCTGTGGAAACTAGACCAGGTACTGATTGTAGAACAGATCACCAACTACTCATATGCAAGTTCAAACTGAAGCTAAAGAAAATCAAATCAATTCCACAAGAACCAAAGTTTGACCTCAAGTCTATCTCACCAGATTTTTAAAGACAATCTCAGAAACAGGTTTGAAGCCTTGAGCACTAAATGAGCAAAGACCAGGTGAGCTGTGAGAGGATATCAAGAATATCATTCAGTAATTATGCAAAAGTTCACTGCAGAAAGAGGAGAAAGAGAAGACCTAGATGGAAGTCAGAAGACTCTCAATATTGCACTAGCGCACTGAGAAGCCAAAGCAAGGGAAGAAATCAAGAAGTTAAGGAGCTGAACAGAAGATTTCAAAAGGCAGCACAGAAAGACAGAGCAAAGTTTTATAATGAAATGTGCAAGGAGCTTGAGTTGGAAAATCAAAAGGGCTGAACTCACTCAACACTTCTTAAGCTGAAGGAACTGAAGAACAAATTCAAGTCTCAAGTTGCAATACTTAAGAATGCTAAAAGCAGACTGTTGAAAGACCCAGGAAGTATCAAAAGAAGATGGAAGAAGTACATAGAGGCACTATAGCAAAATAATTTCATGAAACAAAATATGATCAAGAGCCTTTGGTGATCTACAACCAGGAGAGAATAAAATAGATGAATGGGGCCTTCTAAGAATCAAATCCCTATGCACACCCAAAAACTTCTCCAACAGGATAAAAACAGAAGCCACAGACTGGGGAAAAGTATTTGGTAACGACATGTCAGATAAGGGACTTATATCTAGAATTGATAAAATATTTGAGCACCACAACATGATAAAGGGCAACAACCCAATTGAAAAATAGGCAAAGGATATGAACAGACAGATGCTTCACCAAAGAAGACATTCGGATGGCAAACAAACACATGAAGAAATGTTCAAAGTCCCTAGCTCTAAGAGAGATGCAAATCAAAACAACTATGAGATATCATCTTAGCCAGTAATTTAACAGAACAGCAAGCAACAGATGCTGGCGAAGTTGTTGAGAAACTGGAACCCTTAATCACTGTTGGTGGGAGTCTAAAATGGTGCAACCACTCTGGAAGGCAGTATGGCACTTTCTCAAAAAGTTGCAAATAGAAATACCATTTTACCCAGCAATTTCACTGTTGTGAATATACCTTTAAAAAAAACCAGAACTGCCTCCCAAGCAAATATATGTACATTCATGTTTATGTCTGCATTGTTTACAATAGCAAAGAGATGGAAACAATCTAAGTGCTCATCAACAAACAAATGAATAGAGAAGTTGTGGTATATTCACTCAATGGACTACTATGTTCCATTGAAAAAACAAGGAACTCAAGAAATATTATACAAAATGGGTGACCCTGGGCGACATTATGCTGAGTGAAATATCTCAGTCACAAAAGGAAAAATACTGCACAGTGCCACTGTTGTAAAACGGGACTGACTTCGGGGTTGGGGGAAGCCTGAGAAAGATGGGATAAATTATGTATACAGCATTGAAACAAATGAGAGAGAGAGAACTGTTTAAAAGGGATATATGATTAGATATTATTGTCATGAGAGGAGACCAGAATGAAGGCTGCATAGTGGAGTGGACTTGACAGGAGGGACTGTATAACAATAAAAAAACTTTTACTTTTCAAAGAGAAGAGCGAACTGGGGGTGCGTAGGGCAGGGAGAAAAGTGCAAACAAAGAATGAATGGAAATACAAAGTCTGTAAACTTCCATTAAAATTAATAATAATAAAAAAGATATGTAATACATATAAAACACAATGTATACAAATTTGTATGCAAACCAATATAAAATAAAAATTATTGTTGTTGTTATATGCCATCGAGTCGTTTCCGACTCATAGCGACCCTATGCACAACAGGTCTAAACTTTAAACCAAGCTGCTCCTTGGAGGCAAGGATTCCGGGCTTCGTCTGACATACTTTGGACATGTTGCCAGGAGGGACGGGTCCTTGGAGAGGGACATCATGCTTGGGAGGGTGGAGGGACAG
>NW_006399872.1:8209012-8227628 GCF_000299155.1 Elephantulus edwardii
AGTTCTAAAACTACTTCCAGGAATGGAGAAAGAATGGTCTCTGAATTAATATTTCTGAGTTATGTAAAGGAATCACTTCATCTTGTCATAAGGCTAAGATTTCCTGAAAACATGAATTCTGCCCACACAAACGTATTATCCAAAGAACTATTAATCAATGTTTAATTAGCAACATAATTGATGAATATTTCTAGAACCGCCTGTCATGAAATTCAAGAATAATGATTATGAGTCAGTATTTGTCAAAATCATGCATATGTCTATTGTTTTCTGATGTCATCTAATCAATTCTGACCACTCAGTGGTCTTTAATGTATAACAGAAAAATCATTGTCAAGTTCGGTGCCTTCTTCACAATCATGCTATGTTTTAATTCATTATTGCAACCACTGGTGTCAGTCTTTCTCTCTGAGGATTTTTCTCTTTTGTTCATCTTTTACTTTAAGTAAGGAGCTATGATTGCCTAGCTGAGTTGCACTACCAACCCGAAGTCAAGCGGTATGAATCCATCAGCTGCTTGGGGGGGGGGAGAGGGGAAGATAGGCAATATCTACTCCTTATAATTTACTGTTTCTGAAAACCTGATGAGGCAGCTCCAACTTGACAGCAATGAACACACACACAACTTTATCAAGAATTATATCCTTTTCTTGGCATTGAGTTTTCTTGATAATATGTCCAAAGTATGAAAGAAAATCTTATCATTACATCTAAGAAGCATTCTAGCTGCATTTCTCCAAAGAAACATTTAATTGCTCAAACAGTCCAAATAATATTAAATTCTATTTGCCAATTGAAGGCACTGATTCTTCAATATACATTTCTTACCCAGTTTGTGTACACATACGTTGCTGTTGTTGTTGTTACATGCTGTAGAGTCGCCTGTGACTCATAGTAACCCTATGTACAACAGCCCTAAACCTGTTCTATCTTTTGCCAATCTTATTGTTCCCAACATGCCCATCCCCATGACCCCAGTGACTGAATCAATCCATTTCATCGAGGGTCTTCCTCTCCTGCGCTGTCGCTCCACCCTCTCAAGCATGACATTCCTCTCCAAGGACTGATGCCACCTTAAAACATGTCCAAAGTATGTCAGACAAGGCTTCAGAATCCTTGCCTCCAAGGAGCAGCTTTGTTTCACCCTCTCCAAGACAAACTTGTCTGTTCTCCTAGCAGTCCATGGTACATTGAATACTTTTCTCCAGCATCAAAGCTCAAAGGCATCAACTCTCCTTCTATCATCCCTAGTCATTATCCATCTCTCTGATACATAGCAAGTAATTGCAAAGACCAGGGCCTGGATCAGGTGCAGTTTAGTCTCCAGACAGACATCATTGTTCTTCAGTACTTTGGAGAGGTCTCTAACAGCAGACTTTCCCAATGCAATTTGTCTTTTAATTTCCTATCTGTTGGTACCAATTGTGTTGACTATAGAGCCAAGTAAACGGAATTGATGGCATACTGATTGACATATTTCAACAAACAGAAGCTGCCCTGGATGTGCCAAGTTGTGCCAAGAGATTTTGAGGACAATCACCTGGTCTACTAATTGGAAGAGATCAATATTTGTTCTCATTCCAAAGAAAGGTGATCTGACAGAGTGTGGAAACTATCAAACAGTATCATTGATATCACATGCAAGCAAGATTCTGCTGAAGATTATCCAAAAACAACCAGAACAATACATCAACAGAGAACTGCCTGAAGTGGCAATTAGAAGAGGCCATGGCACTAGGGATATTATAGCTAATGTCAGATGGATCTTGGCTGAAAGCAGAGAATACCAGAGGAATGTCTATCTATGTTTCATTGACTATACAAAGGCATTTGACTTTGACTGTGTGAATCACAACAAACTATGGTTAACTCTGAGAAGAATGGAAATCCCAGAACACTTGATTGTACTTAAGTGAAACCTATACTTGGACCAAGAGGCAGTCATCAGAACAGAGCAAGGAAACACTGCATGGTTCAAAATTAGGAAGAATATTTATCAATGATGTTTATACATATGAGGAAATTTAAAATACCATGGCTTTAGAGAGGCCTTTTTCAGCAGATTTGCCCAATGCAATTGTCATTATTGCTGTTATCAGTTGCCATTAGGTCAACTGTTACTCACAATGACCTCACATAGATCTAAACCTTGCCTGATCCCATACTGTAGTCCTCACAACCTCCACTATGCTCAAACTGGCAGTTGCAGTTACTGTGTTAATCTCCACCATTCTCAGACCCACTGTTTCAGTCACTATATCAATCCATTCTGTTGAGGATATTCTTCTTTGGCTCTCAACCTTTCCAAACACAAAGCCTTTTTTTCCTAGGGATTGGCCTGTCCTAAGTACATGTTCAAAGTATGTGAGATAATGGCTCATTTTTCTTACTTCCAAGAAATACTAATTGCAATTCTACCAACATCGATTTATTTGTTCTTTTGGCAGTCTATGATATATTCACCAAAGTCACAATTCAAAAGTGTAAATTCTTCTTCAATCTTTCTCTTTCTTTGTCCATCTTACACATGCATACATCATTTGATTTGTTTTACTGCAATGCAATATCTCATTTGATGCAATATGTTCATTAGATTTCTTTCAGTGAAATACATCAATTAATTTCTTGACTGCTGGTTTCATGGGTGTTGATTGTAGACTGAAGTAAAATCAAATCCTTGATAGCTTCAATATTTTCTGTTTAATAAGGCAACAGAAGTTTAATACATGCAGTGTTAGCCTAAAAGTCGGCTTTTTTTAGCCATTATAGTTAGCCCTCTCTGGTCTCCAGCTACCTTAACTGCAAACACATAGCCTTGCAATTATCAACTGTGAGACTAGGATAAGAGTGATAGTACTTCCTACACTGAGTAGCCAGACTTGTGTCAGCAAGACTTGCAGTGAGCAAGATTTGAGGAGAGCAAGACGTGAAGTGAACAAGACTGTGGCAGCAAGACTTGAGAGAGACTGGAGCAAGACCTGGAGAGAGTGAAACTCTGGTGGCAAGATTCTGGTGATGGTGGTGGACAGACTGTTGCATTGCTATGGAGAAACTGTGGCTAGGAGTAAGTAGGGTGACCCTGAGATAAAGGTCAGAGTAAAAGGGGTTTTTTTACTGTTCTTGCTAGATGCTTGAAGGAGAAGCTAACTTAGAAATGCTCTAAGTTAAGTCTTTCTGGATGATTTGGATTTGACTGCTGAACTGAAACCAGAGTCTGGACTAATTGGGGAATTGTACCTTGGTACTGCTGGACTAAAACTTGGACTTACATTGGGTAATATTCTTTGCCTCTCTCACTCTCCAGTTTACTTCCCTAATAAACCTCATTCTCGGTACCACAACTGTGAGTTAACAATGAATAAACAAACTTCTTGCTGCTGTTGTGGCTCTGGAGGCACCATGGGGCTGGGGTGCTCTGGGCTGGTAAGGAGCTATGCTATTCTTACTCCCTATGGAGAGACATTCATGGCCCTATGCCTCCATGTACCATTTTTTGCTCTTTAGACAATGCACAATGGAAGGATGATTTTTAACTATCACTCTCTATGTTCACGCTGCTATATCCATGTTTTGAATTATATAATCAGAAAGCAGTATCAAAAAGAAAGGGAGGAAACTAATATGTTTTGGCTGAATTATCTTCCTCCGTACAAAGCTAGATATTTATAACCTTAAGAATTTAATGTCGGGAGATCCAAGATGGTGGTGGAGGCAGAGACAGCGTGGTGAGCTGCAGGAGCAGCAAACCACTTAAAGCAGGGCCATTATGGCCTTCCACAGACTTCGGCTTATTGATAATTGAACACTTAAACATTGATGACTGGCCCTCAGTGAAAATCGAGGCTCAACAACAGGAATTCAAGGATTCCCAAAGAGAAATGGGTGAGTCTCGTGGCTCCCAAGCCCCCTGCAGAGCCCTCGCCGAACCGCACAGCCGCTGCAGCTCCATGAGGCTTCCACAGCCAGAACAAATGGATTCCCTCACCCAGGATGGATGCTGGTCACCGGCCCTCCTCAAGACTGGTACAGTGAAGACACCACATTGCTGCAAGATGGACTTGGTCTGGAGAGAATTCTTGGAGCCAGGATGGCAGCTGTGGGGGAATCAGGCACTCGCCAGCCGCCCGCACAAAAGGGGCCACACACCAGCCGAGCACCCGTGAGGCAGGGTGGGGGGGGCGCACCCCCAACTGCCGCCCACACTGGGGGGGCCGCGTGCCTCCCACAGGCCTCCTGCGCTGTGGGGGGGCGCCCCACTGGCCACTTGCATAGGAGGTGGGGGATGGGATGCATGACCACCATCTGCAGGTTTGGGTCTCCTTGGACAGGCCAAAGAAGATGATTACCTATGCATTGGACAGGCCAAAGAAGATTACCGATGCATTGGATAGGCCAAAGAAGATGATTACCTATGCAATGGATTGCTGAAAGTCACTGTGAGTCTGATGACCTTAACAGTGGCAGCATGCACAAGAGGACCGACATCCTAAATGCACCACATATTTTGTTCTGTTGAATGCTTCTGCCAAAAGATGGTTAGACCTGGGGGGAGTCTGTTCACAATTCTCAGGTTCCCTTTATCATATATAAAGGGGGAGGGCAGTGACACCTACTTCAAAATATAATATGACCACTTATGGGGGGGTAAAAGTGGCAGTGCTGGAATTGGAAACACTATCCCTGACCACAGAGTTTTTAGTCAGGCAAGGGGACCAGACCGGGGTAGGGGCAATTGGAGGGGGAGTATACCAGCCAGATCCTGGGGGGTGTTGCCCTGCTCGGGATGGGCTGCCCTCGGCCCCGGGCTCGGAGCAAGCCATCGTGGCCCTCTGCCCAGGGCGGGCTGCCCTCGGCCCCTGGCTCAGGGCGAGCCATTGCGGCCCTCTACCTGGGGCAGACTGCCCTCGGCCCTCTGCCCGGGGCGGGCTGCCCTCGGCCCCCGGCTCGGGGCGAGCCACTGCGGCCCTCTGCCCAGAGCAGGCTGCCCTCGGCCCTCTGCCCGGGGCGGGCTGCCCTCAGCCCTCGGCTCGGGGTGAGCCGTCGCGGCCCTCAGGGCGAACTCCTCAGTCCCCAGTTTGTGCCATTGTCCCCAGACTGACCCCTGGGTGGGGAAGGAGGGAAAAATGTTACCTAGGCCACCTTCTGCCACCCTCCCCCCAAGTAAACCTGAAAGCAACACCCCCAAAACCCTTCTATTTGTAACTCACAATTTTGTTCTCTCTAGGTTTGCTCCCTTTCCTACAGGTAACCTTAACTCTGAGTTTTACTCCAGAATTGACCCTGAACCCAGTGCCAGTGACAAAAAGGAAATACAACTGACAGCTAAGGAAGCAAAGGAGGATGGAGCCTCTGGGTTCAACCAGCCATCCCCACTGGACCCACCTGGGAAAACACTTTGCAGTCCAGAGGGGAACAAATGACAGGAAAATATCTTCTAACAGAGCAAGAAGGCAAGCAGCTTTAACCCAAGACAACCAGTAAGGTAATAGAGTGTCCTCCTTTCCCCCCTTTACATCTACGCCCCTGCTCAGCATGAAGAAGGCAGAGAGTCGGCATCCAATTCCCAAATCAATAAGACAGTTGGTTTAATTACCATTGGGAAATGCTTGTCATTCCTCTGTAGTATCCGGTCCCCTCTGGACCCTCATCATTTCCTTCACCTGCTCCCCCCACAGACCAAGCTGTGCAGCTCTGCAACTGCATCCTGGCCCATCCTCACCCTTCTGCCCCCAACCCTCACCTCCTTGTACCACCAATATGTTTTTCCCAATAAAAAAAAGAAGGAAGAATTTAATGTCATCATTGGTTTCTAATAAAGCAGTGATATGTGGCAATGAATATGCAGTGATAAAGGAGTATAGTAAAATATAGGAAAGCACAGGCTAGAGCTTCAGATGTACTCAATATGAATTAAAGCTTTACCACTTATAAACTATGTGCCCTTGGGTTTGTTACTTAATCATTGAATGCTCTCCTTATGATGACAGTTTTGGCTTTTTGTTGTTAGGTGCCACCAAGATGAGTACACCTCAGAGCTACCCTATGAACAGATCTAAACCCAGTCCTATTCTGTGTCATCCTCATCATCTCTGACACATTTGAACCCATTGTTGCTGTCACTGTGTCAATCCAACTCATTGAGGATCTTTCCTTCTTTCACTGAACCTCCACTTTTTCAAGTAAATGTCCTTTTTCAAGGAGTGTCCCTTAATTCATTATGAGGTAAAAATTAGGTAATAATCTAACATAGCAAGCAAATTTTTTAATACATGAGTATTTTTAAAACTTTTGCTAAAATTATTATAAGACATTATCTTATTGAACATTTCCATATTCTTTATAAAATCTTGGCTGAAGGCACCATTTATTATATTATATAAAATAGATTCCTTAATCATATAGGGAGAATTATATAACCAATTACATTTTAGTTCCAGAAAGAAATCAAAGTAATTTACCATAATAATTTTTGTTCTGCCTTTTCTAAAGCAACTTTTTGTTTTGAGTTTATTTTTACATTTCTTCTTTCATTTTGTGTTTAACTTCATAACTTATGGTTCTGCCTTTTCCAACAGAATGACCATACAGAAGCTATTTACAATTTAAAGCTTCACTTTCTTCATCTTTTAAATGGGCATTGTTGCGGACATCAAATACACTATCATCTCAGTATTTCCTTCTTAATACCTATTCTTTTGCTTTAGCTATAATCTCTTGAGAGCCATAATTTGAGGCCTAATCTTCTAATCATGTACGATTTGTTTAGAAGAGGGCATCTAATTCAAGTTGGGCCAGGAAGACTCTTGAGAAATTTTAAATTTAGTACTGAAAGTCAGGCCAATTTCCTTCCAGTAGCTGAGATAAGAAGACAAAAATTTCAGGATGTTTTTCATTTATGAGTCAGTCCTTATGAAAGAAAAGAATGACGTGAAGATCCAGGAAGGGGGAAGAGAAAGATTCTTAATGGTTGTAATGGTTCCTCAGGTCTACCTATTCCCATAGTTTGCCTGTCACATAAGATGACCGGTATCCTTCAAAAAAAATGCCCTTTTAGAAAACTGTTTAGAAGGGATATATGATTGGGTAGTATTGTCATGACAGGAGTCCAGAATGAAGGCTGCACAGTGGAATGGACTTGGGGGAAGGGATTGCATAACAATGAAAGAGTTCTTTTACTTTTCAAGCAGAAGAGTGAACTGTGGGTTAGGGGGTGGACAGGGAGAAAAGTGCAGCAATGAATGAATAGAAACCCTAAGTATCTGTAAACTTTCATTAAAGTTAATTAAAAAAAAGGTAGGTTGGGAGAAAAAATATCCTTTTAAAGTAATTTAAGTTATATTTCTATAATTTAAAACTAAAATCATTTAGAATGATTTTAGTTTTACAAGCGCTTCTGAATGTTTGTTATAAAAAAGTAAATGAGGTAAAATAATCAACTGCTTAGCATATGAAACAAATAAAACTCACTGCCATTCAATTGATTACAACTCAAACTGACCCAATAAGACCCTATGAGGCCTTCAAAGTTGTGAAACTTTAAGAAGCAAACTAAATGATTGCTGTAACTACTGTTCATCAAAGCTCCTCTTCACACACCACGTGGCATATCATATTTGCTCAAAGAAATTATACATTTTAATAAATTATAGTATTTAAAGATAGGAGTATAAATTCAAAATAATTTAACTGGTATAATTGCAATGGCTTATAAATCATCCTTATTCTGACAATTTTAAAATCACCTAAAAGGATTCTTTGATTGTTTAAATAGCAAACTATAAAAAAATTGTATTAATTTATTGTGATTCATAACACTGTGCAAATATAAGTGAGATATTATTCAATGGTTAAATATTCTTAGAAAATAATGAATCCACAGGTCCAGCAATCCACAATGTCTTTGTTGAATAGGAATATAGCAGAGGTAGGCAGGAAAGTTTATATTTAGGTTATGTACCTCATAAACTTGATATTTATATGTAAAAAACAGTAGGTTAGCCACACTTACAGCAGTCTTCACATAGTATAAAACATGTGAGACAATAAATAAAGAATAATTGGAATCCACATACCTGTAGAGATACTACATTGACATTGTCAAAATGGATGTGTCCATTCGGTTCTGTGACAGCAGGATTCGCATAGCATGTCACACCATTCATGGCAGGTAACGTTTTGGGTTGGTGAGTCTTTTCTTGAGAAGGACCAAAGTCATCATTGGAAAAGTGGACATGATCATTCTACATGGGAAAAATAGAACAGAAGCAGAAGTTGTGAGATGATTCAATCAGACAAGAAAATTCAGTTCATTTTTATTTGTGAGAGAAAATGTTATGTCTATTCTATATTTATTCAATGTAATCTTTTTAGATGTCTAAAATGTCTCCAGTTTTAAACATATTCTTATTTACTAAATTCAGTTCTTTTTTATATTAGGGTAAACAGTTTATTATTTTGACAACTATTAATGGAATAAAAATTATGCACATTTGCAATTTTATGTTCAATGGTGGTTATTTGTTTAAAATTCTACACTTTTCATAAAGTTCATAGTAAGTCTCCATTGGCTTTCTGAGACAATACATCCTTACAGGAGGAGATTGTTCACATATTTCCTTCAAAGTAGCTCATTAATCCAAACTATCACCCTCAGTACCCTCCACATTATTATGCCACCATTATTTTGACTCTTTTCTTTCTCCTCATATTAAAAAAATTATTAAAAAGACTTTAATATCCTTCTAAGAATATGTTTATGTCTTATTTGCCTATATAAAATAACTTTTATTAGTAAAATAATAAATATATTAAGCCTATTTACATGACCGTATGTCTTCAGTAGCATCTTAAGCATTCTTTCGACAAAGAAAAGTATATAAAATCCACCAAACACAGCAACTGCTTTCTCAACATAGTTGTCAACTTTGGGATTGAATCCAAATGCCTAAAAAGGAGAGAGATAATTAAACTAAAATAATTTAATTTGATTTCTGAAAAATAACACCATATTTTCTCAATATACATTTTTATCAAAGCTCTAAACCCATCTTTGTATCCAAGTAATACTGAGAGTTTAACCTGCTAAAATGAGAAAACAAAAATCTCTGAAATTTAAATAGCAAAGTTCTAAGTATAGCAAATGAATCTTATTAATCAGCAAAAGCTCTACTAAATAAAGTCACCAAAGAACCGTACAATATCCTACTGGTAGCATCTATAGAAAATACCTTGAAAAGCAAATATTTAGCAGTAAACAACCCTGATTCACTTTTTAGAGGATGTTATCAGGTCTACACAATGAACAAAAATGAGATGCTGATAATACACTTTTTATAAAAGCAATTCATTTGCATGTCATACCCAAAGTCAAATTTTTAGCATAAATATAGTAGGCCCTTTGAATTACTATTTTTTTTTTTAAAAAAAAAAGTATCTCTTAGACCTACTGAATCCTGATGAGCCCTAAAGAGAGAAATAAGAATAAAATAAATTTAAAAAATTGAGAGTACAATCTAATATACACATACAATGATCAAATCTATAAAGGATACAATGGAAAGAGTTTGGGGTTATAATAAATGGAGTTATATTGAGTTGAGATATCCCCAACAGACAAGAAATATACATTTAATATAAACAAAACAATAGAATAGCATGTAAAAAGTCACAACTTTGGGCCATCTCACACATTGCAAATCTCTTCAGAACAGCAGTCTGATATAGAGCCTGCCTGGGTTTTTGTTCTGTTTTCCTCTGGTTAGATCACACAATTAGATCTTTCTTTGAGTGAGTTTTGTCTTCACACAGTGTAAAAATAGAATAAAAATATCTACTACATACATTTAACACAGATGTTGGAAATAAAATTAAGTAACAAAAGGAAATTAAATTTTGCCCACCACACCAACCCTCTCAAAAAAAAAATACACAGAAAGGGTGAGAAGATAACTCAGCACTGGAATTGGAAACTCACGGTAACAATGGTCTTTCATTGCTTATGCAATTCTGTGATAACTTCCATAATTCGTTTATTATCACAGGAAGGAAAAAAAATCCAGAAATGCTTACAAAGAGGTTTCTTATTCCCCCGCCCCCGGAGATACTTGCAACAAAATAATAACTTCAAAATTATAGATATAAAATCTCCAGTCCATATTCAATATAATTTTAAATTAATTTGACCCATAAGACAAATAGTATATATAAATATTTACATGCATATGTATTTACATTCATATTGATTCTATGTCTAATGTATGAAATATGGGCATTCAAATCAGAATAATTTTATGGTAGTCTCAGCTTTGTTACCAGCTTACTGTATGACTTACAGCAAGTCATTAAAACCTTACATACTTCAATACTTTTTCATCTCTAAGACAAAGAGTTTGTAGTAGATGTTCTCTTAGACCTTTTCTGTATCAAATAATTAACAATAATAATAATAAGGGCCATATCTAAGAAACCGTATGCCCATTTTCATGCACAGCTATGAAAACCAAGAAAATTTAGTTCTAATTTCTAAAAACAGTAAAATAAGGTTTGTATTCCCTTTTTGAAATGTTATTCTCTCTTGATTCAGGGTTTGTCCCTCCATCTTTAAGTATGCATGGGGGCAGGAAGATACTGTCCATGGGCACATGTATTTTTCTAAGTATTGACTCACAGCTCTCCCTCCAGTGGATTTTCAGAGGCTCACACAGGAGGAAATTATCCATTTTTACCCTGTGGAGCCAGTAGTAGATTCAGACAGCGTGTAGTTAAGGAGGCAGCATAATTCTGTATTTACTAGGCCATAGCTCTAATAAATAAAGAAATTTTGTGGTATAACATCAGTAAATTTTGTGCTACATCACAGTAAAATTTGTATCCTCTTTAAAAATTAAATATATAAGTAAACAATGAAACAGCATGTAGAGAAAATTATTTCCCAAGTGCAAACTGGATTAAAGTTTGACAGCATTCCAAGGTGTCCCTGAGCTGTCTGATCATATACTGGGGGCTGGCCTTCTCAAATGCTAATTTTTTTCTTCGACACTGATATCCACTGCAGTTTGGGACAAGCTTTTATATTCACTGTGATTCACTGTTCTTTTATTCAAAACACTATAAAGTATATCATAAAGCGTTATGAAAATTACATATCTAAAAATGTTTAAGGCACTAGGACATTTTAAAAAGCAAAAACCACAGAAACAAATAGTCTTACCTCTGGGATAAGCTGAAAGATGGCATTTGAAAACAGAGTCCCAATAGCTAACCCTACAAAATAAGTCAAAATCTTCGGGAAATATGGTTTCTTTATCATTGGAGTCAAAATCAGTCCAAGAAGAGATGCCAGATTGATAATTGTCACTGACAGGAATCCATATCCCCAAACTACAGGACGGAAGGAAAAAGAAAACAGACATTAACCAACTCAATTGTCATACCATGAAGTTTTCTGCTTTAAGTTTGAAACAAATATCTTCCTTAAAAGCATGAAGCTGATCTCTTCCACAAAATAACATTTTATCTCTAAGAATAATAAAGAAAATGAAGAACCTAAACACTGCATAATAAAAATTAATAATAATACTGACTCTAGGGAGCTCTGGTGGCTTAGTTGTAAAGAATAGCACTGCCGACCCAAAGTTACATGGTTCAAATCCACCAGCTGCTCTGTGGAAGAAAGAGCAGCAATCTTCTCTTGTGTGATTTACTGCCTCTGAAAACCTGGTGGAGGGTCAGCTATGGGTCAGTTCTGTCTCAATGGTACATAACAAGCACAACATCAATGCTTTAATAGACTCTAAATCATCATTGTGGAATCAAAGAAAGTGAAAGCTGAAATATTGACAAGCAGTTTGAGGCCAAAGTTTCCAGATTACATTCAGCCATCTAATTCCATCTTAACCCAAGATCTTGTCTTTTAAGGACATATATACAGAGATAGTATGAGTTTTAAGAGGGTTTAGCATGAAAAGTGGGAGGTGGAGAAGGAATAGGTTGGGTTTTTTTTGTTAGCTATGTCAAGTATTACAGTGACATTATGAATAATAGATCTGAACCTTATCCTATCCTGTGCCAACCTCACAATCTCTGACACACTGAAGCCCTTTGCTGTGATTCCTGTGTCACCCCACCTAGCTGAAGGTCTTCCTCTCCTTTATTGTCTCTCAACCTTTCCAAGCATGATGTCCCTCTCCAAGGAATAGCCTCTCCTAGAAAAATGCCCAAAATATGTAACAGAAAGTTTTATCATCTTTGCCTCCAAGGAGCACTCTGGCTGCACCTTTGTCCCAGATGGATGGGTTATCTTCAAAGTTTGACTTAATCACTTCTCTGTGCAGGCCTGTGCAGAACACCTCCTGGGGAAAAGTAGCACCTTAGCTCCCACCTGGAACTTTAGTCACTTCAGTGCAATGAACACTCAAGAAGTGAGCACGTAGGGGCAAGCAGGTGTGCATATACCATGCAGGTCACACTATCAATCTCAGACTAAAGCACAAATACCTTAAGCAGAGGAGACCCTGGTGATAGAAATCTTACATCTCTCTAGTCCTAGGATCTGATACTCCATTGGTGCTTAATAAATACTGCACTGAATGAAATGAAATGCATTCTTCAGCAAGTGCCATGTATAAAATTTTGCTTTGGAATTCTACTACCCTGTCATCTGTATTTCTATTTTAATCTCTCTTTCCTATCCTTCTGCTGTGTTCTCTCCTCCTCCTCCTCCTCCTCCTCCTTCTTCTTCTTCCTCCTCCTCCTTTCTCTCTCTCTCTCTCTCTCTCTCTCTCTCTCTCTCTCTCTCTCTCTCTCACTTCAATACTGCAATAAAATTGATTCTGATCCAAAATGTTCAAAAGCAATGATGTCAGTTTAAAGACTAAGGTGAACCTTATCCACACCATAATCTTCTTGATTACTTGTTTTGAACTTGAAAGTCGAATAACAAAAAAAAAGGATGATAGAAAAATCAATGCATTTGAGTTGTAGTTGGAGAAGAGTACTAAATATCTCATGGACTGCCTCAAGTACAAATACTGGAAGCAAGAAAACTTCATCTCACATACTTTGGGAATGTTGTTAGGAGGGGCCCATCTTTGGAAAAGGGCATCATGCTTAGGAAGGTGAAGGGTCAGTAAAAGAGGGGGAAACCCTCAACAAAACAAGACTGACACATTCACTGTGGGCTTGAGTATGTCAGAGACGGACCAGATGGCACAGGGTTCAGATCCACTGTTCACAGGATTGCTATGAGTCCTGGTCAGCTTAATGACACTTAACAACAAAAACAGCATGGTAGCCCCAAATGTGTCAGAGTAGAACTGGATTCCATAAAGTTTTCAGTGGATGGATTTTTCTGATACAAGTCATCAAGCCTTTCCTCTGAAGTAGCCTTGAAGTTGACTTCTGAGTAGACTTCAGCTTCAAATCTTATGGTTGAAAGCCAATTACGTTAACCATTTACATCACTCAAGGATTGTCTCATTATCACAAAGGATCTGACATACAATGAAAAGGCAAGTGAAACCTACTAAGTGAATCCAGAACTACTGCCTATGGTAATACAGACTAAGACATAATGTAGATTCAGGGGTTATCAGACATGTAGCCTTCCTGTGACCAAACACAAAAAGCACAATATGGAAAGTTAGAAAGCTACCTCTGCATTGCCACTGCTTTAAAATATGCTGAAAATAGTCTTAGAGCCATTTTTCTTATTAGTACTGATAGTGTTATGTACTAGTAATAACTAATGTGAAATGAGTGTAGGCACTATGTAAAGCAATTGAAAGGTAATATTTCTCTTGATCCTTATAAAACCCTGTGAGTTAAAATCTACTATTACCTGTTCCCTGTGAGGAAGCCAAAGCAGACGGAACTAAAAATCACACAGACAACTGTACTTTGAACCCAAACTGTCTTGCTCCAGCGCCTACATTATAAACAATACATTTTATTACTCTGTAGAACGAATCTAACTGCTAAAAAAGGCCAGCATACTTAAAAAAAAAACCACAAAAAACCAAAACCAAACCACTAAACATTTTATTCTAAACGTTTTATACTCATGAATCCAACATTTCTCACCACTATTCTTGTCATTCTTGTCTGAAAGTCCCTCTACAGGGAAACAAATTTAGCAAATGCCTATAGAATCCAGGATGTTGACTAAACTACTGATTCCTGACAACAAAGAATTTGTGATTTGGCTTGGGTATCCAGGAAACACACACACACACACACACATCAATACAATGTAGCACACACTAAGTAATAAGTGAACAGCACAGATAATAAATATTATTATGTAGCCACAAGAGTGATTTTATCTTCTCTAGACATTTTTGGTCAGTTCCAAATGCCTGGTCATGACCAAGTTATCCATTAGTCCATGTCATTATTCTTTCTTATTACCTTCTCACTAAAACAATGTAACACTTTCTCCTCTAATGTTCAACTTCATTTTCAATCCTGTATATCCTTCATTGTATATCTACATGTGATTTCTCTTTATACAAACACTGTTGCTTTGTTGTTAAGTAAGAATCAACTTAAGTTGTTAAGAACCAACTTTGTTGTTAAGTAAGAACACTCCAACAGGGTTTCAGAAGCTGTAAATTGCATGGAAGGAAATTGTCCATCCTTCTCCCATGGAGCAACTAGTGGATTTGAACCTAATGCTTTTAGAATTGCAGTGTAGACTAGGCCACTAGAGTTCCCTAATCAGCTTCTGATTTCTCTTTGTAAAAACTCTGTTGTTGTTGTTGTTGTTATGTGCCGTCTAGTCGCCTGCAACTCATAGCGACCCTATGTACAATAGCCCTAAACTCCGCTCTGTCCTGTGCCAATTGCACTGTCTCTGACACTCCCATCCCAATTATCCCAGTCACTGAATCAATCCACCTCATAGAGAGCCTTCCTCTCCTGCGCCTTCCCTCCACCCTCCCAAGCATGATGTTCTTCTATAAGGACCGGTCTCTCCTCACAACATGTCCAAAGTAAGTTAGACGGATCCTCAGAATCCTTGCCTCCAAGGAGCCTCCCGGTTTAACCCTCTCCAGGACAAATCTGTTCGTTTTCCTAGCAGTCCATGGTATTCTCAATATTCTTCTCCAGCACCACAGCTCAAAGGCATCATTTCTCCTTCTATCCTCCTTGGTCATTGTCCAACTCTCTGATGAATAGCAGGTGATTGCGAAGACCATGGCCTGTATCAGACGCACCTTAGTCTCCAGAGAGACACCACTGCTCTTCAGCACTTTGGAGAGGTCCTTAACAGCAGACTTTCCCATGGCAATGTGCCTTTTAATTTCCTGGCTGCTGGTGCCAAGACTGTTGACTATGGAGCCAAGCAAACTAAACCTGTGTACAATCTCAATCTCTTCACCATCCATCCTGATGCTGCCAATTGGTCCAGTGGTGAGAATCTTTGTCTTCTTGACATTGAGCCTCAATCCATATTGTAGGCTGCAGTCCTTGACACTCTGCAGCAGGTGCTTCAGGTCCTCCTCAGTTTCAGCAAGCAGGGTTGTGTCATCTGCATAACGCAGATTGCTGATAAATCGTCCACCAATCTTGACCCCACATTTCTCCTCATAGAGCCCAGCCTCCCGGATAATCTGTTCTGCATATAGGTTGAAAAGGTATGGAGATAGGATGCATCCCTGGCGTACGCCCTTCCCAATTTTGAACCATACAGTGTTCCCTTGCTCTGTTCTGACGACTGCCTCCTGGTCCAAGTATAAGTTTCGCATTAGAACGATCAAGTGTTCTGGGATTCCCATTCTTCTCAGAGTCAGCCACAGTTTGTTATGATCTACACAGTCAAATGCCTCTAGTTTACAAAAATTCAAATATTTATATCAATCTCTTTATGCAGGCAATGTATACACACTTGAAACTAAAATTTAAAAATATAGTCATTTTTTAGTATCAAAAAACTAAAGCCATGTATATATATCTTGATTTATTATCCTCCTTCATCATCTCCACAGATATCAGAAACAACAGGATCAATTTTTATTCCCCATTCTCTCTCAGTCAATTCCTACAGATTAGTGGCCAGGACCTATCATTTCTGCCTTAGAGATTTCTCTTTATTTCCAGCTTTTCTAACTTCATTGTGTCTAGTTCAGACCCTTATCATCTCTCAGTCCTTCCTCTGACTCATTGACAGCTTTCATCATTTCTTTCTCCCCTTGATTAACATGACCACTAAACTTACTAATGCATAACACAAACTTGATAATCTCATACCTCTCTTTGAAACCACTCTTCAAAAACTAAGTCCCACACAGACTCCCCAGTTTTTATGCTCCCCTATCCCCAAGCATAGCCTTTATCCTGACACTGTGCTTTCCAAACATCACTGACTTTGCATTGCAGCTCTCTGTTCGAAAACACTTTTACAACTCCATTGCCTAAAAAATGTATATGATGTGTATGTGGATCACAAAGTTAACTTAAATATTTCCTCGCTGAAGCTTTCCCATTTCAATAGGATTCCTATAACTCTATGGATGGAAACAATCCTTCCATTTACCATTTTTGTGTGCCACAATGTTTTTCTTACTTAATGTTTGTATCACATAGAAGATATTCAAGAATAGAGACTTTTATTCATACACAGTTCTTATCAAATTATCAGGCAAATAAGGCATGTTTTGATGAATGAATTAAGGAAAGAGAAATGTGGCATCAGGATTGGAGGAAGACTCATCAACAATCTGCGTTATGCAACTGACACAACCCTGCTTGTTGAAATTGAAGAGGACCTGAGGCGTTTGCTGCAGAAGGTCAAGGACTGCAGCCTTCAATATGAGCTGAAACTCAACATCAAGAAAACAAAGATTCTCACCACTGCACCAATTAGCAGCATCAGGATGGATGGTGAAGAGATTGAGACTGTTAACAGCTTTAGTTTGTTTGGCTCCACAATCAACACTCTTGTTACCAGAAACCAGGAAAACAAAAGACGAACTGCATTGAGCAAGTCTGTGGTCAGAGACCTCTCTAAAGTACTAAAGAGCAATAATGTCAGTCTGGAGACTAACATGTGCCTGATCCAGGCCATAGTCTTTGCAATTATTTGCTATGCATCAGAAAGCTGGACAATGAGTAGGGATGACAGAAGGAGAACTAATGCCTTTGTGCTGTGATGCTGGAGAAGAGGATTGAATATGTCATGGACTGCTAGGAGAACAAACAGATTCATCTGAGAGAGGGTGAAACCAGGCTGCTCCTTGGAGGCAAGGATTCTGAAGTTTCGTCTGACATATTTTGGACACATTGCAAGGCGGGACCAGTCCTTGGGGATCGACATCATGTTTGGGAATGTGGAGGGACAGTGCAGGAGAGGAAGACTCTCAATGAGATAGATTGATTCAGTGACTGGTGTAACATAGGTAGATGTGTCAGAGATAAGACTGGCACAGGATAGAGCAGAGTTTAGGGCTGTTGTACATAGGGTAGCTGTGAGTCACAGGCAACTCAATGGCAAATAACAACAACATTTTAAGGTGTAACTAAAAAAACTGTCAGTGAAAATACTTGCTAATTCAACTGTTAATTTGGTCTCTCTAACCTTTCTTGCTGCTGTACACATTTATCAGAATCACTCGAACTGTTGAAATGCAAATCAACACACTCTAGTCATACTGCACAGTTTTTCCTTCTTGTTATTAAGAAATACATTCATCAAGAATAAATTGAAATTAAAATATCATTGGTTAGATGGTAGATGATAGATAGAGATTTAGATATCCATTTAGATTTATATATACACACACACAGCGTTCCCTCTAATACTCTGTTTCAAGCAGAACTCTTTCTCTTTATCTCTAATTAGTGATTGTGAAAGATTTTGTTAATTTTTTTCAGGATGTGTTAATAGCAAGAGCGAACATTTTCTAAATGATCATTATGTGTTAAGTTTTTCAATTCTAGAAATAGCCCTATGAGATGGACACAACTAGGTAAGCTTCAAATTCTACCTTGGCCCGCTCTAATTGAGTGGTTGTTCAAAATGTGGTTAATGGAGTAATGGAGTGAGCTCTTGAATCAAGTCATTTGTGTTCAAATCGAGCTTTTTCCTTTATTAGCATTCTAGCTTTGTTCCTTGAATTTACTAAATTTCAAATATGTTCCTTAATAAAGTGAAAAGCAACAGAGCTTCTACAAAAACTGTAAAAAACCCAGTTAGTGCAGTTCCTACAATACAGTAAACTTTCATTAGATTTTGAGTAGTATATGTATAGTATATGTAGTATATCCAAATATTTCTCATACATAGAAAGAAATGCTACAATATCAATGTTGTTGTTGTTGTTGTTGTTATGTACCACAGATTTGGAGCTGACCCATAGCTGACCACAGAGCTAACCCTCTGCGGATTTTCAGAGGCAATTAATTGCACAGGAGGAGACTACCTATTCTTCTCCTGCAGAGCAGCTGGTAGCCTTGAACCATGTGCCTTCAGGATTGCAGCTCAGCTTCTTGCCATTAGGCCACCAGAGCTTTGCCCAATATGAATAGAACCTTGAAAACACTATGCTTAATGATTAAAAGTAAATCACAAAACGGCAAATATTTTATAATGTCACTAAAATAAATTACATAGGAAAAG
>NW_006399872.1:8227728-8229365 GCF_000299155.1 Elephantulus edwardii
GAAAGGTAGGAGAAATGAGGAGAATTCTTATTCAAAACACTGAAAATTTTTTGTGAAGGTTAAAATTTAACAAAAAATACTGGTGATGACTGTACAATATGATTGATGTCATTAATATTACTGAATTTTATAATAGAAAGTAACTTGTTAAGTTGGCAAAACACATTGATTTGACAAATATTAGTGGATTTTTACAAATTAACTAAAATAGAGATACAGACAGCAGAATAAATACTGTTTTTTTCACTATTCTTTTTTAAAATAATTAGAAATTGGACTATAATATAAATTTAGTTCTTTAGTTTTGTATAGGATGCAAAGAACAGCAAACTAGGTATAAGGAAACTTGGGTTTAAATTCCACCTCTAGTATTTTTATCAATAAGCAGTAATATTACCTTTTTGAAATGTATATTTGTGTTTAGAAATTGGCAAGCAACTCAACGGCACATAGCAACAACAATAATCTTTAGAGATTTTTAAAATAAAACTCCACTAATTTTATATCTTCTTTAACAGTGTCCTGTGACCTCACAAAAAGAGGAAATTTTGTTCCATTCAATTAGACTAAAATTTAACCCCTAGAAACTTAGTTTGTCATCAACTTATTACTCTTATAAATATGAATTTTAAATATTCTTTCTGTCCACAAAAATATCACGGTAAATGGGTTTATAAAACCCTGGTTGCATAAGACTCTTTTCTATAACTTTTCTATTTTCCCTGGTGTCTCAATGGGTTAAACACATGATGTCAACCAAAAGGTCAATAGTTTGAATCATCCCTCTGTTTCATAAGAGAAAAATAAGGCAATCCACTCCCATAAAAGTTTATAGCCTTACAAACCTCATCCTGTCCTACGGAGTTGCTATTAGTCAAAATCAACTTGACAACCATTAGTTTGGATTTTTGCTTGCTTGCTTTATTTTCAGGATAAAGGTTCTGTCCTATCTTCGACCATCCTTATCATCCCTGACATATTTAAGTCTACTGCCACAAACATTTCTCAATCCATCTCATTCAGTCTTCCTCTCCTTTGCTGATTCCCAGCTTCTTAAGCATGACGTCCTGTTTCAATGAATAGCCTCTCCTAACAACACATCCAAAATATGTGAGATGAAGCTTTTTCAGCTTTGTGTCTGAAGAACATTCTGATTGCACTTTCTCTAACAGTTATCTGTTTATTCTTTTGACAGTGCAAGGGATATTCAGCACTGTTCTCTAACACTACAATTCAAATGCACCAATTCTTTTATCATCCATATTCACTGTCCAGTTCCCAGACACATAGCAGGTTATTAGAAAGACTGTGGCCTGAATCAGCCACCAGAGCTCCATGCAACACATTGCCATACTTAAGATGATTTGTAGGCTAAGCAACATTTATCTCTTTATGAATTCTTCTCAATTTCACCACAAAATAGATGCAGAGATTGAAGATTATACCAGGTGGCATTGCTTATAGTGACTGTCCCCAATTTTTTCTGTGCAATGTATTAGCAGATTTTTATTTGCATAAGCCCACCTTTATATATATATATCTGGATATATATATCTCCATATATATATACATCCATATATCCATATATATCTCCATATATATATATATATATATATATATCTCCATATATATATCTC
>NW_006399872.1:8229465-8291704 GCF_000299155.1 Elephantulus edwardii
ATATATATATATATATATATCTCCCTCCCCACCCTTCTAATGTGTTTTGGTGGCCTAGTGGCAAGAAGCTGTGTTGCAATCTCAAAGGGAGAGAAAAATGGACAATTCCCCCCACCCTTCTCCACCATGGGATTTACTGCCTCCCTCTGTGCATGAGTTCCAATACTTGATGGTACAATATGGTAAAATATGTTCTGGTCAGAACTATCATTATTATCCAATTATAGTAACACTTGGAACCACGTGGTCTTGTGTGCACATGTTATGTGTGTGCTATTTTATTTCTTTTCATGTTTTCATAGTGGCTGATTTTGTCAAATTTTCTGGTGTTAGCTGCAGAATTGTAGTAATTAGTACTTTTAAACAAATATCAATAATGTGTTGGGGTTTTTTAATGAAATAGCAATTAAAGGAAAAGAAAGAGAAAAATCAAAAAAAGCTTAGCTACTGATAACATTGTAAGTGTATAAAGATTTAATAGACAATTTGGTTGACACTACTCAAATAATCTAAGAAAGATTGTATTCCAGCAAGCTACAACTGTATCACACTATGCTATAACTATGATTAAAATTGATAACAAGTCTTGCTAAAGAGTCTGTATGTTCTCGTATGGGGAAAGATCTAAAGGAGTGGGAGTGATGTCATTGAGTCTTTTGCCCAATAATTGGTGACTTTTGGATAATTAACTTAGAGTTGTTGACTTTCTCATTTTATGACTTGGCAGTATTAACCCTGGAATTCTGAGTCTCATTTCCTGCTCCCCACTTCCCTGTTTCCACTTCTTGAGTCAGCTAGTTTCTGATACATATTGGATACTTAGGGTTAAAAACACTTTCAAATATCAGTCATTAACCTGTGCAGAGTTGATTTGCTTTTCCTTAAGGCACATCTTCTATGCCCAGAATGAAGGACACGTTACATATAGTTTATTTATTTAACAAGCACATATATAGCACAAACCATGTGCCAAACAGTGTCTAACGTGTGTTCTAAAAATGAAGTCACTTTAAAAAAAAAAGTAACTTAAGTAACTTAATTAAGTAACTTAATCTTGAAACCAACCTTATGTTTGGTAGTAGTGATGATGTTCAATTTTTGTTGAGTCACCTGTGACTCATGACAGCTTTATACATAACAAAAGAATGCACTGTCTGGTCCTCTGACATCTTCACAATTGTTGGTATGTTTGATTCCATCATGTCAGTTATTACGTCAACCTTACATTTCAACTTCTACAGAAAGGTACTATTACTATCCCCATTATAGTGTTGAGTAAACAGGAGTGGCATCCACTTTCTAAATGAAACGTCTCTGGACACTTTATGAACTTTGATAAATGTCTATAGTTGTAGAGGGGCTTCAGGGCTTTTGTTCATACGGTCGCTGTAAGTCATGTTCAACTCCAAGGCAATCAACAACAACAACAAACTAAGGCAAAGAAAGGTTGAATGAATGGCCTGTCAACATAGCTAGGAAATGACAGAGGAAGATTTGAGTTCAGGTGGGCTGATTTCAGTGTATGCTTTTATTATTAGCAAATGTTTGTATATGTAAGCATTTGTAGTTTCGTAATTAATGTAAAATGTATCACAATTAAACAGAGTTACACAGATATTGGTATATTCTCATTTGGTACCCATCATAGAAAAACATTGTTTTAAATAGCTAGATAGGAGATTATTGTCATTCACAAGAAGTTATCACTAACATTCATCAGATTTGTGTTTGGTGCTTTTCAACTTTATATATAAAGAATATGGGGAAAAAAACCCAAACCCACAAGCCTGAATGCTGAAGTGGAAGCCACCCACCTGTTTTTTAGCCAATTTTACTACATACAATTTGTTTTATTTTAACTTTACACTTTCTGTACCTTAGGGGTTTTTAGCTACAAAATGGCTATTATAGCATTTACCTCACAGAGTTCTGCGAAGAGTAAATGTTTATATATATATATTTGGAGCCATATTGGTTACATAGTAAGTATTATCTAAGAGTTTACTATTAACATTGTTGTTTTTCATGTTACCTATAGAAAAATCTAAGAATTGATATGCACACAAAGGAATCTAAAACTAAGCACAATAGTTACTTCATTTCTTAGCCTCTTTTTTTTAACTCTATCCATATTCTCTTCATACTCCCTATCTATATTTGATTGCATGAACCTGCTAAAATTTGCTGCTTTGAATACCACATCAGGATGATAACTATCCAGCCTCAATCTTTCCTCTAAAGACCAAATATGCACATGACACAGCCCACTGTACATCCTCATTTGTGTGTTTGCCAGTAGTTGAGTATATAGGGAGTTCTTGTAGCCTAGGGAGAAGAAGCTGCACTGCAATCCCAAAGGCATGCAGTTCGAACCTACCAGCTGCTCCTCGGGAGAAAAATGTGCAATTGCCTCTTGTACGATTACTGCCTCTAAAAAGCCGCCAGAGGGTTAGCTACGGGTCCATTCTGACTCGATGGTACACAACAACAGCGACATGTAAAAAGTTAGATTATTAACTCACCATTTCCTTCCTGACCAACAAACTGTTCGATCCCTCTATTTTATCTTAAGTCTAACCTTAAAGCTATTTTTAGCAAAAACTCCAAAAGCTATCCTGAACCCTATCATTTCACCCCACTTTGTCGCTCTCACATTAATCCAGTTCTCCATCACCTCTAACATCATTTCATGTCACTTGATTCCTAAACAATCCCCATGCTTTCTACTCTTGTCCCATTACAATCTATTCTTCAAGCTATGCTGTTGCTATGCACTACTGAGTCAGAATAAATCTATAGACAACCCTCCAGTGGGTTTTCAGGGGCAGTTAATTGCACAAGAGGAGATTACCCATCCTTCTCCCATGCAGCTGCTGGCAGATTCTTCAAGCTATACGTTGCTGATATTGTACTCTATGTTGTTGTTGTTATGTGCTATCAAGTTGCTTGAGACTCATAGCAACTGTAAGTACAACAGCCCTAAACCCTGCTCTATCCTGTGCCAATTGCACTGCCTCCGAGACACCCATCCCGATTACCCCAGTCACTGAATCAATCCACCTCATAGAGGGTCTTCCCCTCCTGCGCTGTCCCTCCACCATCCCAAGCATGATGTCCCTCTCCAAGGACTTGTCACTCCTTACAACATGTCCAAAGTATGTCAGATGAAGCCCCAGAATTCTTGCCTCCAAGGAGCAGCCTGGTTTAACCCTCTCCAGGTTGAATCTGTTTGTTTTCTTGACAGTCCATGGTACATTCAATACTCCAGCACCTCAGCTCAAAGGCATCAATTCTCCTTCTATTCTCCCTAGTCATTGTCCAACTCTCGGATGCATAACAAGCGATTGCAAAGACCACAGCCTGTATCAGATGCACTTTAGTCTCCAGCGTGACACCATTGCTCTTCAGTACCCTTGGAGAGGTCCCTAACAGCAGACTTTGTCATCGCAATACATTTTTTTATTTCCTGGTTACTGGTGCAAAGAGCGTTGACCATGGAGCCAAGCAGACTAAAGTTGTTAACAATCTCAATCTCTTCACCATCCATCCTGATGCTGCCAATTGGTCCAGTGGTGAGAATCTTTGTTTTCTTGACATTGAGCCTCAATCCATACTGAAGGCTGCAGTCCTTGACCCTCTGCAACAAGCATTTCAGGTCCTCCTCAGTTTCAGCAAGCAGGGTTATGTCATCTGCATAAAGCAGATTGTTAATAGATCTTCCACCAATCCTGACACCACACTTATCCTCCTACAGCCCAGCCTCTCGGATAATCTGTTTTGCATACAGGTTGAAAAGGTATGGAGATAGGACACATCCCTAGTGTACATCTTTCCCAATTTTGAACCATGCAGTATTTCCTTGCTCTGTTCTGCCGACTGCCTCTTGGTCCAAGTATAGGTTTCGCCTTACAACAATCAAGTGTTCTGGGATTCCTATTCTTCTCAGAGTCAGCCACAGTTTGTTATGATCCACACAGTCAAACGCCTTTGCATAATCAATGAAACACAGATAGACATTCTTCTGGTATTCCCTGCTTTCAGCTAAGATCCATCTAACATCAGCTACAATATCCCTGGTACCACAACCCCTTCTAAACTCAGCCTGGACTTCTGGCAGTTCTCTGCTGATGCACTGTTCCAGTCATTTTTGGATAATCTTCAACAGAATCTTGCTTGTATGTGAAATCAATAGGAGTATGTTTATGAACTGTGTATCAAACAAACTAATTTCCTTATGTGTTTAATGAGTACAGCAAATTATTCTTTAAAATTACAGATTCTTACAATTGTTGATATTTTCACTCATTCATGAAAATTAAAGCAATAACAATTCAATCCACTGATATTTAGTCTAGGGGCATGTAAGGTATTTAACCTAGGGCCATGCTTGCTTCCCTATCAAGACATTGATAAATATAGATAAATTAACACAATTTAAAATAATAGGATAAGAAAAAGTTTAAGTAAACTAACTGATACAATAAATTATAAGTCAAATATTTAGTGAAAAATCCAATATATTGTTTAAAATCAAGAATTCAATTTAGCTTAGGTTTCTAAGTGCTTCCAAGTATAATTTTGATTCACTAAAAGAAAGTATGACTTTTGAAGCTTCAGTGAGTCTTAATCATTCTTGTTTTAAATATTATCAGAATGAAAGTATTTTTACCAAGGCGTTCTCTATGAGTTAATTAAAGATAGCAATCCAGTAAAAAAAGACATGTTAACTTCATTTCAAACATATGACAGAATAAAATTCCAACGTACCTTCTGAAATATTTGGCTTTGTTTGAGCCTTGGTTCTAGCCTCACAAGGGTGAAAACTCAACTGCTGTAAGACTGCTGGACAGATGGTAGAGAAGTTAGAGCTGGTTATCTGGGTAGCATTTGAAAAGCCATGAAGGAAAAAGATGTCTTCAGCAGATAAACACTAAAACAAAATAAACAAATATATACATGTTAATACAATAAAGTGTCCAGCCAAAGATGCTAGAAAATACCTCTCAATGCACAGCACGTATTCTTGATACCGAATATGTGATTACCAAAATATGTGGCACTCAGAAATTGTAAGAGTTGAGCTCCCTAAAATTCACAATCAAGAAAAATAACAACAAAAATGGCATTTCTTAATCAATAGTCAATAGGAACCATTTGGGTGAGAAAGAAAGGTCCAAACACTTTAAAGATATTAAAAGCTGCCCACTGCCATTCAAGTAAAGATTGGTGGATATTTTTGGAGGCTGCTGGAGTGGCTCTCTCACACATTTCTAGAGGACAAACACTTTGTTCCCCTGCAATTTCATCATCAAGAAATGCATCCCGGGGGAGGGTTGGAGGGGAGAAAACTGCAACAATGAATGAATGGAAATCCAAAGTCTCTATAAATTTTCATTGACATTAATAATAATTTCAAAAAAGAATATTTAAAAAGAAAAAAAAAGAAATGCATCCCTCATCCTCGGCCATTCCATCCTATCTCATAGGGTCCCTATAAGATAGAATTGGCACAACAGCAGCGAGCTTGTTTGGTTTGAATATTTGTTCATTTGCTTGCTTGCTTGCTTTCTTCAAGATCTTAGCTATGGATGATACAAAAACTTCTAAGTTGACGCTTATTGTTTTAATATTTAAAACAAATACCATTGCCATCAAATGATTCTAACTCAAGCTGATCCCATATGTGCCTGAGTAGCACTGTACTCCATGGAGTTTTCAATGGCTTTTGTCTTTCTGTCCGATTATTCTTCTTGGTGCCTCTGGGAGGATTTATACTTTAACCTTTTAATTTGCAGCCAATGTGTTAACTATTTGCACCACCTGAAGATAAAAAAATTTAGTACTGTGATCTTATTATTGATTCAAGACAGAAAAAGTCAAACCCACAGACACCAATATGCAAGCGGTTGACAAAAACTAATGTTCAACTGACTTTAAAAAAAATATTAAGAGTTAAGATTTCCTTTTTTGTTTTTTAATATCTAACCATGTACCTATGTAACCTATTTTCCCTTTGAATTCAAGATGACTGCTCTGCTCCACCAAGAAGAGGAAACACTAAACACAACGGCCAACTAGCAGTCTTCCTTACGTCTAGAACAAGTGGAAAAAAAGTGAAAAACCCAAGCCCACTGGCATCAAGTAAATCCCAACTCTGTAACAAACTAACTAATAAACAAAGTACCTCCTGGCCTATTGGGTAAAGAATTGTACTGCCAACCCAGGCAGGAATTTTTAATCCACAGCTGCTCCACAGAAGAAAGATGAACAATCTATATTTACAGCCTCTGAAAAATCCACTACAGGGCCAGCTATGAGTCAGCTCCAACTGATGTAACTGAGTTGAGTTGCATAGAGAAAGAGAAAATGGAAAGTGGGTACAGTTTACTAATCACCATGAAGCTGTCCAAGGACATAACTGCTAGGCTCAAATATCATGGAGCTGATGTAGGTGGACTGCCCACTCCATGATTCCAGGAATAAGCAGGAATGGTGGTACAAACTGAACTATGTTTCCCTGAAAGGACATCCTAACCTACTTGGACTTCAAGTTCCTCCAACAACTGGAGCAAAGAGGGAAGGTACTTAGATAAACTTCAAACTCTTCTCAGAATTAACTGTCTAAGATTTCCTGAAACTTGATGACAGCTAATCATTCTTTTCCAACTCAAACTGACTCATTAGTTGTTGTTGTTGTTGTTATCTGCTATCAAGTCGCCTGCAACTCATAGCAACCCTAATGTACAAAGATCCCTAAACCCTGCTCCATCCTATGCCAATCTCACTGTCTCAAATACATCTACCCCAACTACCTCAGTCACTGAATCAATAAATGTCATCGAGGATCTTCCTCCTCTGTACTGTCCCTCCACCCTCCCAAGCATGATGTCCCTCTCCAAGGGCTGGTCCCTCTTTGCAACATGTTCAAATGTCAGAAGACGCTTCAGAATCCTTGCCTCCAAGGAGTAGCCTGGTTTAACCCTTTCCAGGACAAACTGGCTCATTCTCTTAGAAGTCCGTGGTATATTTAACACTCTTCTCCAACACCACAGCTCCAAGGCATTAATTCTCCTTCTATCATCCCTAGTCATTGTTCAGCCCTCTGATGCATAGCAAGTAATTGCAAAGACCATGGCCTGTATCAGGAGCACCTTAGTCTCCAGAGTGACACCATTGCTCTTCAGTAGTTCGGAAAGGTCTCTGACAGCAGACTTTACCATCGCAATGCATCTTTTGATTTCCTGGCTACTGGTGCCAAGAGTATTGACTGTGGAGCCAAGCAAACTAAAGCTATGAACAATCTCAATCTCTTCACCATTTGTCACAATGCTGCCAATCAGTCCATTGGGAAGAATCTTTGTTTTTTTGATATCAATCCATACTGAAGGCTGAAGTCCTTGACCTTCTTTCCCAAGCGCTTCAGGTCCTCTTCAGTGCCAGCAAGTAGAGTTATGTCATCTGCATAATACAGATTGTTGATGAGTCTTCCTCCCATCTTGATGTCACACTTCGCCTCCTAGAGCCCAGCCTCCCGGCTAATCTGATCTGCATATAGATTGAAAAGGAATGGAGATAGGATACATCCCTGGTGTATCCTCTTCCCAATTGTGACTCATCGGTAGTTCAGGAAATTTATCTAACAAGTCCCAGCAACATTTTTAATGAAATAAAATATATAATTTATAGCTTGCTTCACACAGAATTGATTAAACTTAAGCTATACATTGTAATATACCAACCCATAACTCACTGTTGTTGCATGCAGTTCACTCACAGCAATTCCCCATTGGTTTTCACAGGCTGTAAATCTTTTTGGGCCAAGCTTAGGGAGACTGGTGGATTAAAATTGGCAACCTTTCAGTTAGCAGCCCAGTGATTTATATGCTACATTACTATATATACCAGGTTACAATGTAAAATTTCTTTCTACAAATAGTGGTCAAGAACTTGAAAGTGGCTGCTCTTAAGGTTGTCCTTTTGTGCTCTCATGGCCTAGTGGTAAGAAGCTACCTTGCAATCCCAAAGGCACACAGTTCAAAATCTACCAGGTGCTCCATGGGAAAAGGATGGGGAAATCTCCTCCTATGCAACTCACTGCCCTTGAAAACCTGCTGCAGAGTCAGCTATGAATTGGCTCCAACATGACCACACACAACAACAACAACAAAGATTCGTCTACATACATTAAAATGGAGTTGTTGTTGTGTGTACCATAGAGTCAGAACCGACCCATTGTCAACCCTCACGTAGGTTTTCAGGGGCAGTTAATTGCATGGGAGGAGATTGCCCATCCTTCTCCCACGGAGCAGCTGGTGGCCTTGAACCACGTGCCTTTGGGATTGCAGAACAGCTTCTTGCCACTAGGCCACCACAGCTCCCTATAATGGAGGGAGTACATTTAAAGGAATATAAAAAATCAATATTTTGGCTGGGCAGATGGTCCTTTGTCACAGTCCTTTGTCACAGTAGTTTGCCTGTTCTCCAGAAAGAACACAGAGATAGAGCGATAACAAACTTAAGTCCTTGCCTGGTGATAAGAGAATCAACAGAAATCCAGTGGTGGAGGCAAACTGAATTAATGGCAGGTCTGCTTAAAAATAGCCATTTCTGGCAAATAGATTGCATCTTTTTGAATAGCTGCCTATTTTGGCTTCAAACAATCTCTATTTCTATTATACTTTGATTTAATATAGTTGAACATGAAACAAAAGAAAGCAGTTGTCTAAGAAAGGGTGGTACTCCCAAAGTTAGAACAAACAGGATGAGAGTCCAATGCCTGAATAGTGAGAGCACAAAAAACTGGTTGAACCATTGCCCAAGGACATTCATACACCCTCCCAAGCACACCCCCTTCACCTCTCAGCAAACAAAGAATAAACTATGAGAATGGCTGAGGCACCCAGGGCTCCTCAGAAATGAGTGCAAGGTTACAATGAACAGAATATACTTTAGTTTCACTCTGTGACCTTTCCTATTTCCCTCACAAACACATCCTGACAAGTTTTTCTCTTTTCATCTATTTGGTCTTTATTATATTATATAACATTGTTTTTCTCAAGAGTGGCATCCTGAAGTTTGCTGTGGCCTTTTGAGATTTTTGTGTTATTAGAAGACAATTTTCCCCAGCCTGCAATTATCCTAATGTGAAGTAGATTCTCTTTTTTCCTAAATACTAGCTTAAATTCTTACTTGCAGTTCTTGCCACACTAAGGTCATCCCCAAACAGTTTCATACACATAAAATATCAAAGCTACAAATGCATGCTATAAAAATAAACTACAAATCATTTAAGCAAGTAGTTTCATCAACTTCTTTATCTGTTTATCCTGTTCTTTGTTCTCAAACACTTCTGTCCAGTTAGAATTTTCTATGTTATGTGTCAAGCAAATAATAGGACTAAGATAAATAAATCATAAATCATAGATCTTCCATAAAGAAACTGTGGACAAAAAAATAAACCGAAAAAAAACCCCAACAAAAAACCCTGTACCAATACCAATATCTATCAAACCAGAGAGAAAGTTGTAAGTTCAAACGAGACATAAAGATAACATACTGTGCAACAAATGATTTGAAAGTGAAATAATCAAACCACAACTTTGAGGATAGAGGTCTTGGAAAGTAGACAGATGGTAGTGACTGTTCTGACTAGGGAATCTAGAAAAAGAAACATATTTAAGGGGATGTTTTAAGTTTTACATGTTGTTGTTGTTGTTGTTGTAGGTACTGTCAAGTCAACTACAACTTATAGCAAACCTGTCCATAACATAGAAATTTTGCAATCTTGCCACTGTCAAAATCTCTGCCACACTCCAGCCTATTATTACAGTAACTTTATCATGGGGGTAAATTCATTTCATTGAAGGTCTTTCTGTCTTTCACAGACACCCCACCTTTCACAGCATGATGTTTATTTCTAAGGATTGGTCGGTCTCTCCTCACAACATGCTCTAAGTATATGAAGTGAAGTTCCACCACCCTTGCCTTTAAGAAGCACCCAGGTTGCACTATCTTCTTTATTTGTTCTTTCAGATCTCCACGGATTAGTCAATATTCTTCTACAACAGCCACAATTCAAACTTATCAATAATTTGGTCTTCCTTATTCATTGTTCAACTTTCAGATGCATCAGAAGCAACTGAAAATGTCACAGTTTAGATTAAGCAGTTTTCAATGACCTTGGTCTTTAAATTGACATTCTTTCTCTTTACCTCTTTAAAGTGGTCCTTTACAGTAGATTTTTCCCAATGCAATGAACCTTTGGATTTCTCCACTAATCCTACTGTGGGTGTTGATTTTGCATCCATGTTTGCCTTAGAGGTTTTAAGCTGTAGACATCTATAATGTATGCAAGAAAAAGAAAGGGAAACAAAGAAATGACAGTGAAATAAGCCCAAAATGTAGGAAATAAATTGTTGTTGTTGTTGTTAAGTGATGTCAAGTCTTCTCTGACTCATTGTACCACAGAACAAAACCTGCACCGTCCTCACAGCCTGCTGGCTTAATCCAGTGTTGCAGTCATGATGTCAATCCATCGTCCCAAGGGTCTTCCTCTATTTCACTGACCTTGTACTTTTTCAAGGCTGATATCTTTCTTCAGGGACTACTACTGCTGAGTAGTGTCTGAGTGGGAACTGACTCATACTTGACCCTCCAAGGGTTTTTCAGAGGCTTTAAATTTCATAAAAGGAGAGTGTCCATCTTTCTCCCAACGAGCAACTAGTGGGTTTGAACCATTTGCCTTTGAGTTGGCAGGGCAACTCCTTACCACTAGGCCATCAGCAATCTCTATACTCCAGGAACTAGCTGCTCTTAATAACATGTCTAAAATATGTGAGAGGAAGCTTCTTGCTTCTAAGGAGGATAACTGTACTTCTTTCAAAAGCAGTTGTTTTTTTTGGGGGGGGGGAGCTCATAAAATATTCAACTCTCTTCACCGACACCAAAATTCAAAAGCATCAATAGTTCTTTGGTCTTCCTAGTTCATTGGCCAGCTTTAACATTCATACGAGGCAACCAGAAGCATTATGGTTAGGTCAGGAAGAAAAGTCTTTAAAGTAGCACCCTTGCTCTTTAGCACTTGGCAGCATATTTGTCCTATATAATCTATCATTTCAAACTATATGCAGAACATATCATCCAGGAGGCTGGGTTGTATGAGAAGGAATGTGGCATCAAAATTGGAGGAAGATTCATCAATAACCTGTATTACGCAGATGACACAACTCTGCTTGCTGAAACTGAAAACTGGAGTGCTTGCTGGAGAGAGTCAAGCACTGCAGCCTTCAATATGGTTTGAAGCTCAATATCAAGATGACAAAGATTTTCACCACTGGGCTGATTGGCAGCATCATGATGGATGGTGAAGAGATTGAGATTGTTACAGTTTTAGTTTGCTTGGTTCCACAATCAACACTCATAAACAACACTCCTGTACCAGCAGCCAGGAAATCAAGAGACAAATTACATTGCAAAAGTCGGCTCTCAGGGATCTCTCCAGAGTAATGAAGAGAAACTACGTCAGTCTAGAGACTAAGGTGCACCTGATCTAGGCCATAGTCTCCACAATCACTTGTTATGTGTCAGAGAGCTGGACAATTAGTAGGGATGATAGGAGAATTTATGTCTTTGATCTGTGGTGCTGGAGAAGAATTTTTAATATACCATAGACTGCCAGGAGAAGCCAGGCGGCTCCTTGGAGGGAAGGATTCTGAAGCTTTATCTGACTTACTTTGGGCATGGTGCAAGGAGAGACTGACTGATCCTTGGAGCGGTACATCATGCTTGGAAGGGTGGAGGGACAGAGAAAGAGAGGGAGACCCTCGATGAGATGGATTGATACAGTGACTGAGGTCAGAGACAACAAAGTTGGCACAGGATAGAGCAGGTTTCAGGGCTGTTGTACACAGGATCACTATGAGTCGCAAGCAACTCAACAGCACGTAACAACAGCAATCTATCATTTGATTTCTTGACTGTTGCTTCCATGAATTTTGAATCCAAGATCTAGGTAAAATTAAATCCTTGACAATTTCAAACTTTATTTCATTTATCATGATATTGCTTTTTGATCCAAAATGTGAGGACTTTTATTTTCTTGATGGTGACATATAAAACATACTGAAGTCTCTGACCTTTAACCTTCTTCAGTATGTACTTTAAGAGTTCATTTAAGGTTACTTTTCCAGCCATTGTTTGACTCTGCCATGTGGATGGGCAGGGATATGCAAACAGGGCACGTTAGCCTATCCACAAGGGGATTGGCAATCTCACCAATCCACAAGGAGATTGGCTAGTCTCACCATGAAACTGAATGGATCTAGCTGCAGAAGGAAGACCTTCCACCAGCAGAGAACCAGAGAAAGCAACTTGTCTGTCAGACATACTGGCCCTACAGTAACAGTAGCCATAGTAGCCAAAGCAAAGAACCAGAGAGCTGACATGAGATGGGATCTCGAGCCTGCTACACCAATGGACCACAGATAAGGGTCTTTTGCCTAAATTTGCTGGAGCACTGAGGAGCCAGTGTGGCAGGAACAAGAACACTGGCCCTAAGCTATGAAGCTCAAGGCTGAGGTGCCTATGAGCACATTCTGAGAGCCATCCTGACTGTATTATGCTACTAATCTGTATTATAAACTTTTGACATCCCAAAAAATGTTCTGTGTGGTCTGTGAACTATTGCATCAATTTTTGGACCCAGTAAAGTAGGAAGATTGGTGTTGAGATAAGTTGAAAGAGATACAGGAGCTTGGGGGGACATGTCTGACCTCACAGGAACTGGTTTTATGTTGTTCATTCCATTGACAGTGACAGTTCCCCTTTGTGAAGTTGGTGTAGGGCAGATATGGCTATCCCTGCATGGCTTTTGCTCTTTTTACATCAGTAAAATGCAACAAATAATGTACGGGTTTTACCTATCTGGAATTTATACCCTATCATCCAGTGACAGACCACCTCACTGCACAGGAGACCCTTTCCATGTAATTTAATAGGGCAAGGTGGGAACAGGAAGAGATTGACAGAGAACATATAACTCAGACCTACCCACTATCTAGTAGAGCTATCAAAGAAGTGTAAGTTGGTAGTTCAAGATTCTGGGATTCCTTGATCTCTTTCTCCATGGGAAAGTAAAATAAGTGAGACATGTACTCTCATGCTTATTGCTGCTATTGATGCATTATTCAAAACAGTAAAGGAATGGAAGCAACCTAAATGCTCAGCAACAAACAAATTAATAGAAAAACTATGATACATTCACACAATGGAATGCTATGCAGCACTGAAAAACAATGAACTCATAAAACATTATACAACATGGGGGAGCCTAGAGAACACTATGCTGAATAAAATATCTCAGTAACAAAAGGACAAATACTCCATAACACCACTGTTCTGTAATAAGCATTGGGGAGAGAATGGGAAAAGAGTGGATGGATAATGAACACTGGATTAAAAGAGAGGAAAAAAATTGTTTAAATGTAATATATGATTATACATTGTATGTCTAAGAATAATATGGAAAAAGAGGTGCATTGCAGGGTGGGGTGAGAAAGTTGGAGGGGACAAGAAGAAAATGAATGTGCAAGAATGAATAACAGATATATTTTAAATAGAAAGGACAAAAATAAGTAAAACTAAGTGAGAAGCAGTAATAAGGCAGGTTCCAATAATATCACTAATATTTTGGATATACCCATAAATCCAAGTGAAATCTGCTTCTCAGTGACTTTAATTATCAAATCTCTCTTTGGCTTAAGTAATTTAAAATTTCATGTTTTCCACTTACAAATTAGTCCTATTTGGTCCAGAAATCATGGTCCAAAAGGAGTCCCTCGGTGATACAAATGATTAAATATTAAACTATTTGTCTAAAGATTGGTAGTGGAAACCTACTCAGAAACACCTCAAAAGACCAAAAAACACAAACTCAAACTTGAGATCTGCTTCTTTATGTGTGGGGAAGCAAAAACTGGTAAGCTTTTCCACTGTTTAAACCCTCTACATTATGTCTGTGAATTGTGGTGCTGGGCAAGGAACAGTGAATATATCATGCACTTCCAAAACACAACACATGTATTTTGGGAGACGCGAGGTCAGAATGTTTATTACAAGAAAGAATGGTGAATCTTCACTTCACTTACCGTGGCCATATTATCAAGCAGAGCCATGCCTTAGAAACAGACAGTATAGTTGGCAAGTAGAGGGTCAGAGGAGAGGAAGACCCTCAAGGAGATGGCTTGACATAGTGAGTGCAACAACGGGGTTAAGCACAGCACAGATTGTGAAAATGACATACGACTGGGCAGGGTTTTGTTCTGTTTTACAGAAGGTTACTATGAGTTAGATCCAATTTGATGACATCTAGTAACAACAATAACACTTCCTTCTTTTCTTGTAGTTTTCGCAGGACAGGCTATTTTCCCTACTTGGCTTTCTTCTCAAATGGCAATCATCAAATAGTACTAAACAATGGGAAAATTTGAACCTGTACCCTTTATATAAGACCCTTCATACCAAACAGGAAAAGAACTATCTTCCCATTCAAAAATCACCCAGAGCAGCTGCTGATTCTGTTTTGCCATGGAGTAATTCTGTGGCAAACTCAGCAGCTCGCATTCCTAATAAGAGCCTAACTGGGGCTACAGAGGTAAAGGTAGATAGAATGAGTAGCTCAGAATTCATTCAGACTCAATGACAGTGACAACTGCAATGGAATACCAAGTCTAGTCTTTTTTTTTTTATAGGATGTAAAGTAACTGAGTGACACAAACTTTAATTGCACTATCAGGCCTTTGAAGGCGTCAGATGCACAACAAGATTAGAATGTAAATCTAAAAGAGTTGTATATAACCTATTAATGACAACTCTATCCTGATTTGACTGCTGCAGTTTCTACTTTATCACAGAAACTACAGCTACCTTCTATAATTTGGTCATGTATGTAGCTAAGGTGAAAGCTGTGTAATGTATCCTTCTCTGTATTTCGGAGTAGTGACAGATGTTCTCTCTTGAGAAAATGTCATAGTTAAGAGGTTTAATAGGAATCTCAAACCAGTTGTTTATCTGCTCTGATCTCACAGGAGCGGGCTACATTATCTTACTCTCACTCACCTAATTATTCACCAAGCATGAGTTGGTCTTAACATTCTCTAGACCAAGCATTCTGATAGGTGCTGAGAATAAGATAAGAGAACAGACTTCAGAAAGCTCACAACTCCATAGAGGAAATATATAAACAAACAAATAAATACAAAATAGAATAGAGAGATATATAATAGATACTCTGAGACAAGAGATAGTCATGGTAGGTTTCCGAGAGATGTTGATACATATGCTGACTCTGAAAGGTTAAGTGCTTTTGATGTCTGAGGAGGGTAAGAGAAGACCCAGAGAAAATAGATAAGGAATAAACCAATAATGTAAATGGCATTCATAATATAACCAAAGAAAATTTACAATTAATATATGGAAGTTCTGAGAAACACCTGTCTTTCAATTATTATATCATCTACTATAATGAATCAGAGAGTTAGACAATGACTAGGGAGGATAGAAGGAGAATTGATGTCTTTGAGCTGTGGTGCTGGAGAAGAGTATTGAATGTACCATGGACTGCCAAGAAAACAAACAGATTCATCCTGGAGATGGTTAAACCAGGCTACTCCTTGCAGGCAAGGATTCTGCGGCTTCGTCTGACATACTTTGGACATGTTGTAAGGGAAGACAGGTCCTTGGAGAGGGACATCATGCTTGGGATGGTGGAGGGACAGCGCAGGAGGGGAAGACCCTCTATGAGGTGGATTGATTCAGTGACTGGGGCACTCGGGATGGGTGTGTCAGAGGCCATGCGATTGACACAGGACAGAGCAGGGTTTAGGGCTGTTGTACATAGGGTCGCTATGAGTCGCAAACGACTCGACGGCACATAACAGCAACAACAACTATAATGGATTTGGGTAGTAATCTAGGATTAAAATATCAAAGTTTAGCAAGATACATTTTCCAAGATTTAAAAGCATATGAACGTTAAAGACAGATACAAGGTTGTCTTCTGACTTGTAAGCTATAGTTCTTGCTATTGCATTCCTATGTTCTGAAGGGAGTCGAACACTAAGAAAACCTCACATACGGTAAAAGAAATATTTAGATCCTGGGGAGCAATGTGTTTTCCCCTTCTAATGGTGATTTGAGTTGTAGAGTTAAATTATAATTAGACCATATTTAGGATCCTAACAGTGAGAGACCTAGAAGCAGTCTTAAAATTCAGATATTAACTAAGTTTTCTAACTAAGGTGAGAATTAGAAAATTACTTGAAAACAGTCATGATTTTAGCCCCCGACTAGGACCTCCTCTCCCATCACTCAAGCAGGAGAAAAGTAACACTCAAGTGAGACAGTCATACTTCAGCAGTAGATTCTAACAGGTTAAGCCTGGCATCTGTCCAAGGCTACTTACTATAAAGTACTCTCATAACAGGTATGCCATCTTGCATAACTGGCACAATGAATGCTTTATTTCTGCACTTTTTCTTTTAAACGCACTATTTTTATAGCTTAGAGACATATACGTACTGATCCAGCCACCTGAACTACTGTCACGTAACCATGAAACCTGACCACAGGTTGTCAAAAACATTTTAAAAAAACAAACCCAACCCACTGCCTTCAAGTCAATTCTGACTTGTGGCAGAAACTTCTTTGGGTTTCTGAGGTTGTAAATCTTAACAAGAGGAGATTTCCCACCTTTCTCCCAGGGAGTGGCTGGTGAGTCCAACTGCTAACATTTGGCTAAAAATCCAACATTTAACTTATTGTGCCACCAGGGCTCTTTTAAGAATGCAGCTGGGATTGGAGGGAGGGGTCAGGAAAGGTGAAGATCCAAAACAATTATTTAACTGGAAAGAAATCTTTGGAATTCTTAAGCTCACAAGTACCTTGACATTTGCTAAGAATGTGTCCTGGGCAGCCAGTATTGCTCAAATAAATATTTGTTGAATGAATGAACCTCTCATCTGTCTTCACAGTATTTTTTTAAGCCAGTTTCAAAAACATTTTTAATTGACAGTGGTAACCTAAACAATGTTATAAGAGAGTAAAATAAATTACCAACACGTAAATTTATAGGAGATTTTAAACCTAGGCTAACAATTCTATAAGAACGTCTTAAATATTTAAATTTTAAAAGATTCTTTTGAGTTCAACAATAGGGAGATCCTTCTGGTCCTTCCTGGATCACAGAACAATGTATCGAACAAGCTGTTTAAATGTCTCAACTACATAACAACAGTATTCAGAACAAGAGGTCCAGAGTTCATACTGATGTACTAGTCTAGAGACTAAGGTGTGCCTGATTCAGGCCATGGCCTTTGCTATTAGTTTCTATGCATCAGAGAACTGGACAAAGACCAAGAATGACTTAAGAAGAATTGATGCCTTTGTGTTGTGGTGCTGGAGAAGAGTATTGAATATAACATGGACTGCCAAGAGATCTAATAGGTCTTTCCTCGAGAGGGTGAAACCAAGTCACTTCTTGGAGGCAAGGATTTTGAGGCTCCTTCTCACATACTTTCAGCATACAGCCAGAAGGAACCCAGTCTTTAAAGAAGGATATCATGCTTGGACGTGATGGGAAGTATGTCGGACAATGAGATTGGCTCAGGATAGGGCAGGGTTCAGAACTATTGTGCATAGGCTTGCTATGAATTATAGTTGACTCAACAGCACACAACAACAAAGGGAGCAATGGTGGCCCCAGTGGTGAGAAGCTATGCTGCAATCCCACAGGCACATAGTTTGAATCCACCACCTGCTCCACAGGAGGCTAGGTAATCTTCTCTTGTATGATTTACCACCTCTGAAAATTCACCAGAGCACCAGCTACGAGTTGGGTTCTGACTCAACGGCACACACAACAATAACAGTGGAACTACCTAACCTCAGTGACAGGGAACTCAAATATCACTTCCAAACTTCTCTCCATATTGAGATATATAAGTATGCATGTGTAAATGTTTGTATATTCAGTTGCCACTGAGTTGACTAAAATTCATGGGGACACAACCTGTGTCAGAGAGCACTCCGTGTTGGTAGTACAACTTCTTACCATCAACCCAAGGACATTCAGCCCAAGGCAACCGGCTGTTCTAAGGGGGGAGTGGGGAGAAAGATAGGTAATCTCCTCTCATGTAATTTATAGTCTGAAAACCTGCTGGAGGGTCAGCTCTGAGACAGTTCCACCTCAACGGCACATAACAACAACAATCACTTGTATTAGAGTAGAAGGATGCCTCATAGAGAAAAATGGCTGATTTTTCAGAAGTAAATCATCAGGCCTTTCTTCAGAGGTGCCTCTGTGTGGACTTCAAGCTCCACCCTTTTGATTATCAATAAAGCGCATTAACAATTAGCACTTTCTAGAGACTCTACACACACTTGATCGTGCTAACACGAAACCTATACTTGGACCAAGAGGCAGTCATCAGAACAGAGCACGGAAACAAAATTGGGAAGGGCATACACCAGGGATGCATCCTATCACCATACCTTTTCAACCTGTATGCAGAACAGATTATCCGAGAAGCTGGGCTCTATGAGGAGAAGTGTGGGGTCAAGATTGGTGGATGATTTATCAACAATCTGCATTATGTGGATAACACAACCCTGCTTGCTGAAACTGAAGAGGACCTGAAGCGCCTGCTGCAGAGTATCGAAGACTGCAGCCTATAATATGGATTCAGGCTCAATGTCAAGAAGACAAAGATTCTCACCACTGGACCAGTTGGCAGCATCAGGATGGATGGTGAAAAGACTGAGATTGTACACAGCTTTAGTCTGCTTGGCTCCACAGTCAACACTCTTGGCACCAGGAGCCAGGAAATTAAAAGGCACATTGCCATGGGAAAGTCTGCTGTTAGGGACCTCTCCAAAGTACTGAAGAGCAATGGTGTCTCTCTGGAGACTAAGGTGCGTTTGATACAGGCCATGGTCTTTACAATCACTTGTTATGCATCCGAGAGTTGGACAATGACCAAGGAGGATAGAAGGAGAATTGATGCCTTTGAGCTGTGGTGCTGGAGAAGAGTATTGAGAATACCATGGACTGCTAGGAAAACAAACAGATTAGTCCTGGAAAGGGTTAAACCGGGTGACTCCTTGGAGGCAAGGATTCTGAGGCTCCATCTAACATACTTTGGACATGTTGTGAGGAGAGACCGGTCCTTGGAGAAGGACATCATGCTTGGCAGGGTGGAGGGACCGCGCAGGAGGGGAAAGGCCCTCTATGAGGTGGATTGATTCAGTGACTGGGATAATCGGAATGGGAGTGTCAGAGACAGTGCGATTGGCACAGGACGGAGCAGAGTTTAGGGCTGTTGTACATAGGGTCACTATGAGTCGCAAGCGACTCGACGGCACATAACAACAAAATACATACACTGAATCACCCTTGAAATTGTTCACTCCTCAATTTACCTTCAAAGTTGTTGCTGTTGTTGTTGTGGTTGATTGCTTTTGAGTCAAGCACGACTCATAGCTACCCTACGAACAAAAGCCCTGAAGTCCCTCTACAACTATCCACATGTATCAAAGTTCATAGAGCTTCCAGAGGCATGTTGTTTAGGAAGTGGATGTCACTCCTTCCAACTTCCAATTTATACTTCTTATTATTTTATCAAGAGGGAAGTATACTCATTATATTATCAAGAGGAAAAATGCAAAATTTTCTAAGGTTTAAGTAAATGAACACACTAGAAAAATAATCTCTGGGTTCAGGGTAAGTCTAATAAAGTGGTCTCAACTCTATTTCCCCAGAATTCATTTTTCCCTCTGGATTTCTTCCACTTATTGCTGAAGACTCTGTAGTGCTGACAGACTGCCAACCCTAAGATACACAAATACACTTGCGCTAGTGCTCTCAAAACTCTTCCTCAAGGTTAAGGAAACAAAGGTTTCCTTTCCTGCTATATTACCCTTTCCTGCTATATTATTAGGGAGTTCTGGTAGTGAGGTCCCTCAGGAGTTACACTGGTAATACTAAGACCACACCTCTCTGGTGATTTGAATCCACCAGCAGCTCCAAGTGAAAAAACAGGCAATTCCCTCCTGTGTGAAAACAGAGAGTCAACCATGCGTTAGTTTCCGCTTGGTGGCAGTGCGCATGAGCATGAAATATATTATTTAGAGAAGAAAGATACATTGGTTTATGGAAATTATTAAGCAGGAAAATACTGCTGTGAAACCGCATGCATAGAATGAAGTCCACTGTTTACAAGCAAGGTTATGTAGAATCTAGAAAGATATGTTGCAAAATGTTAATAGTGTTTCTCTTTGAGTGGTGAAATTCCAGGTGATTTTTACATTTTCCTTTCTGCTTCTCTCTATTTGCTAATACTCACTTACTCACTGCTGTCAAGTCAGTTCCAACTCATAGTGACCTCTGTCAGGTGGACACAAACCACTGGAAACGGACAGCCTTGGGATTAACAGCACAATTTACCAGAGCTTCCTCCACTGGTTAAAAGTTATGGACAACATAGACACATGAATGCTTCAATCTGAGAGAGAAACAAGTTGGGATTTTCTGTAAAAATCAGTTTTTTCTATATTCTCCTTCTTCTTCTTCTTGTTAGCTGCCATTGGGTCAAGTGCACTCAGCAACCGTATGAACAGACCTGTCCCTTGTCCTATCCTGCACCATCCTCATCATCTCTGACAAAGGCTGGAATTCTAAAAACATTCCACATCACACACCACACACACACACACACACACACACACACACAAATTAACTACAAGATGTTTACAAAGTTTTCTAGTTTATCATAGTTATTGACAGGTTTCCCAGCCCAGGCTCAATCTTGACTCAGTTTCACAATGCCTTCTCTCTGTGGTTGCCTAATGGTAAGGTGTGCTATGTGCTACCAATCCAGAGAAAGGCGGTTTGAATCCATCAGCTCCTCCAAAGGAAAAATATGGGCAATGTCCTCGTATGCCATTAACTACCTCTGAAAATTCATTGGAGGGTCAGCTTTCAGTTGGTTCCAGTGATACCTAATAATAAATCTCACCACAAGGAATCGTGAAGGAAGTTAGAAGACAATTAGTCTGAATTCCTGACTTGCCAGCTCTGACTCTGGTGCCACTCTACTTTTCATTATTCATGCCCCATTCCACAGGCCATCTATTTACTGCCAAGTTCACAATGTCTTTTTATTTTCTTACTACACCCTGAGAGTCTCCCACTCAGTCTCTCTGGGTATAATGTATGGAGAACGCACCTCATCTCCAAACAGAGGACTGAATAGATGTCATAGAGAGTAAGCTCATTGTTCAGAGCCATCTCACTCCTATATAAAAGAAGTGGTCTTGTGCATGACAAGCTTCATGGTATGGCACTCTCAAATTATAGTTTAATCAACGCCTAGGATCCCTGAGCCAAAACCATTTTCATGATGCTAAAAAAAGTCCCAAAATCATGCAGCTCAAATCCACCAGATTTTCCTTAGGAGAAAGATGGACAATCTCCTCCCATGTCATTTACTGTGTCTGAAAACCCACTGAAAGGTCAGGTAAAGGTTGGTTCTGAATTGACAGCAGACAACCACAAGAAGACTACAAGGATAATGGCTTTTCACACACATTCTCTCATGAGTGAACAACAGAGGTTTGGAGAGGCATAACACTCAATGTCACAATCTGAACAAAGAAGTAAATGTAAGTATCCTGCTATGTCCTGTTAAGTTAAATGTTAATACATTTACAATAATGTAAAACAATGCCTCTTTTCTCACTTATTTTTTGCTGTGGAAAACACAATTATTCTTAATCAGATATCATAACATAAAATGGATTTACAATTATTTTAAAAAGCATTATTAATTTTTTATAAACGACTCTCTTTCACTCTCTACTCCCTTCGAGTCAGAGCCTAATAGCTGACCCAGCAGCTGGTTTTCAGAGGCTGTAAATAGCATGGAAGAAGACTGATCATCTTTCTCCCATGAGAAAAGCTGGTGGATTCAAACAGCCTGCCTTCAAGTTGATAGTCCAATGATACACCCACTAGGCCACCGCATTATGACATTTATAACAGTAAACTTAAAATAGCTACAAATCAAATATATGAAAGGTCTTTAACATCATCAATAATTGTTAGGAGTAAAATATAGTCCTGAAATAAAAAATTTGAGGATTTAGCAAATAAGACTTACATACAGACAAAGTCATTCAATTTTATTTAGCGGAGGTGTTAGGAACTTCATATCTAATACATCTTTCATTCTGTTTATCCTATAACTTCACAAGATTGTTTCTACTGAAGCATCACCACCAGGGTTTTCCTCTTCTAACCAACACACCACCCACTCATTCACTCACTCACTCATTGCCTCCAAGTTGGAACTGAGTCATAGCTGACTATCAGGTTTCCAGAGGCTGTCAATCAAATGGCATGTTTCTAGAAGAGGCTGTTCCTTGGAAAGGGAAATCATGATTGAAAAGGAAGAGGTCAGTGAAAGAAAGGAAGATTTCCAATGAGATGGACTGACACAGTGACTTCAGCAACGGGCTCGAGAGTGTCAGAGATGGTGAAGATGGCACAGGATGGGACAGGTTTCAGAACTGTATTTCATAGGGTTGCTGTGAATCAGAGTCAACTCAACAGGCACCAAATGACAATCATGAAAAGACAAATCATGACAAAAGACTGCCTAGCTTTCTCCCACAGAGTTGCTGGTGGGTCAGAACTGCCAGAGAGACATCACATTCAGGTTAGTAGTGCAACTCAAAAATGTGTGATTTTCTAGGGGGAGAAACTCCTGACACTAAAAAAGAAATTCGCTGCCATGGAGTGAGTTCTGACCTATGACAGCTTCATGTGTTACAGAGAAGAACTGAGCTCCATAAGAGCTTCTTGGTAATAATCTTCATGGAGGTGCTTCGGCTGGCCTTTCCTCCACAGTTGGAACCACTAACCTTCAGTTAATATGTGACAGCAAACTATTTGCTCCAAGGAGGGTCCTTGTTAGACAGTGATATATAAACACACAGATTGTGAGAGAATACCTGTTTTGTTTTACAAAATTCTGAGTTCTTCTTCTTGTTGTTGTTATGTGCCATCAAGTCAAGTATGACTCATAGTAACCCTATGAACAATAGCTCTGAACTCTGCCCTATCCTGAGCCAATCTCATCATCTCTGACACACCTATCCCCGTTGCCACATCGCTGTGTTAATCTGTCTTATCCAGGGTCCTTCTCTTCTGTGCTGACCCTTCCTCTACTCTTCTAAGTACGATGTCCTGCTCCGAGAACTGGCCTCTCCTAACAACATGCTCAAAGTATGGGAGACAGTTTCAAAATCCTTGCCTCCAAGGAACAACCTGGTTTCAAGGAGCTCTTCTTAAACTCAAACATTCATAACACTTAAAGTTCTAACAGTTATGGCCCTACAGTATTTTCAAACTTTGTTTTCTCTATTACCATACTCCAAATGTGTACACCATCTTTCTATAATAACCAAATTATTCTTGTATTTTCCCTTCATTGTAATTTTACTTTTCTCAAGATCCTTACCCAGCCTTTTGATACACCACCTCTTAACCTAGCCAATGGGAAAAAGGAAGGGCTGAGTAATGTTTCCTTTCATTGCATGTATGGTCACCCTAAGTTAGTACTCACCTCAAGGACAACTAACAACAACAGTGAAACATCAGAGGAGTTCAGTGACAAGATCATAATATTAGAAATAGAAATGCGGCAGCAGTGTACAAAGTGAAGGGGTATGTGAGGTAAAACAACATAGCAGACATTTATTGAGCACGTAGAGCATATGAATAATTAGATATACTATCTGATTTGGTCTCCACAGTAATTCCACTATATAGGTAAAACTACTCCTATTATCCAAAAGTGGACACTGGAGTTTATCAGGATTGAGTAAGAGATATTTAGAAGTCATTGCAACAGGTTTGATCGATGGCCATTTCTAACACGCACAGTAGTAGTAAAAGGAGAGTTAAGAATCTCTTTAACTCTCATTGCCATCGAGTGGTTTCTGACTCATAAGGGGATTTTCTAAGGCTATAAGTCACATGAGAGAATATTGCTTTCTTTGTCCCTTAGAGTGACTGGTGGATTCAAATCAACAAAGCAGCTAAACTTTTGTTTTAGCAGTGAAAGGATAATCTATACCACCAGAGTTTCGTAGAGTTAAGACCAGAAGAAAGAAAGAAATGTGTGGTGGATTGTCTCCATTAAAAAACTGCCTTCTAAAGAGGAGGTAAAATTATTTCTCTATGCAGATGATGTGGTAGTATACTTAGAAAACCCAAAAGACTTAGCAAGAAAACTACTGGACAAAGTTGACCAATTCAGCAAAGTAGCAGGATACAAGATCAATGTACAAAAATCAGTCTGATTTATCTACAGTGACAAAGAGAATACAGAATTGGAGCTAAGAAAAACAATACCCTTCACAATAGCTAATTGCAAGATAAAATATTTGGGAGTAAATATAACTAGAATCACAAAGGATCTATTCAAAGAAAATTACAAAACATTACTACAAGAAACAAAAAGAGACATGGAGAAGTGGAAGAATATCCCTTGTTCATGGATACAAAGACTCAATATTGTGAAAATGGCAATACTACCAAAGGCAATTTACATGTTCAGTGCAATTCCAATACAAATACCAATCCCATTCTTCAACAAGATGGAAAAGGCAATCTCCAGCTTCATTTGGAATGGAAAGAACCCTCGAATAAGCAAAGCACTCCTTAAAAATAGAAAGAAGGTAGGAAGCATCTCACTCCCTGATTTAAAATCCTACTACACTGCTGTAGTAGTTAAGACAGCATGGTACAATGACAGACACATAGATCAATGGAATAGAACTGAGAACCTGGAAATCAACCCATCTATTTATGGTCAACTGGTTTTTGACAAGTAGATGAAATCAATTAAGTGGGGAAACGACAGCCTTTAAAACAAATGGTGTTGGCAAAATTGGAAAACTATCTGCAGAATACATAAGCAAGATCTACACCTCACTCCATATACAAAAACCAACTCAAGGTGGATCATGGACCTGGGACTAAAACCAAGGACTATAAACTTCATTAAATAAAAGCTGGGAAGAACTTTAGTAGTCCTAATCCATAATATAAAGAGTCTTCCAAGTATCCTGAAAAATCTACAACCAGGAGAAGATAAAATAGATGAATGGTACCTTCTAAGAATCAAATCCTTATACACATCCAAAAACTTCTCCAACAGGGTAAAAAGGGAAGCCACAAACTGGGAAAAAGTATTTGGTAATGACATGTCAGATAAGGGACTTACATCTAGAATTTATAAAATACTTGAGCACCACAACAAGATAAAGGTAAATAATCCAATAAAATAATGGGCACAGGATATGAACAGAAATTTCACCAAAGAAGACATTCAGATGGCCAACAAACACATGAAATCCCTAGCTCTAAGAGAGATGCAAAGCAAGACAACTATGAGATATCATTTCACCCCAGTAAGACTAGCAAAATTTAACAGAACAGCAAGCAACAAATGCTGGCGCGGTTGTGGAGAAACTGGAACCCGTATTCACTGTTGGTGGGAGTGTAAAATGGTACTACCACTGAGGAAGGCAGTATGGCGCTTTCTCAAAAAGTTGCAAATAGAGATACCATTTGACCCAGCAATTCCACTACTGGGAATATACCCTAACGAGACCATAACTGACATCCAAGCAGATATATGCACACCCATGTTTATCGCGGCTTTGTTCACAATAGCAAGGAGTTGGAAACAATATAAGTGCCCATTAACACACAAATGGATAGAGAAGCTGTGGTGTATTCACACAATGGAACACTATGCTGCACTGAAAAACAAGGAACTCATGCAATATTATTCAAAATGGGTGACCCTGGAGGACATCATGTTGTGAGAAATATCTCTTGTCACAAAGGGACAAATACTGCATGGTGCCACTGTTGTAGAATGAGGCTGACATCAGGGTGGGGGTAAGTCTGAGAAAAAAATGGATAAATTATGTATACTGCATTGAAGCTGATGCGGGAGAGAACAGTTTAACAATAATATATTTTAGGGCATTATGATTATCATAAGAGTTTGGAATGAGGGTTGCAGAGTGGAGTGTACTCGGGATGAGGGTGGGAGGGTGCGGGGGGATTGTATACCAACGAAGGAGTTTTTCTTTTGCTTTTAAAGAAGAGCGAACTGGGGGTGGGGGGGTGGTGGACGAGGAGAAAAGTTCAACAATGAATGAATGGAAATCCACAATCTCTGTAAATGTTCATTGAAATTGATAATAAAAAAAAAAACCAACCCTGCCTTCTATGCCATAGATCCATTTGCTGTACAGAAGTAACATATGGTTACTGTGATGCTGAACACTGTGACACTGATGTGTCAAATGCAATAATGGTTAACCATGGTGGACAGTATTGATGGAGCTCTACGATTAAAACAAGCTTGAAAGCAGGAGTGGCATTCACTTCTGAAATAGCTTGCCTCCAGAAACCCTATGAACTTGGAGAAATGATGAAAGTTATACAAATGTTCAGGTCTTTCGCTCATAGGGTCGCTATGAGTCACTTATGACTCGATGAAACTTAAAAACAACAACAGCATCCCATAGATAAAACCATAATTGAATGGTGGCTAGCTACCATTACTGAATTATAGAAGAAGTTTTATCAAAGGGAGAAAATGCAGAGTAGAATTTTACATTTTGATACAATCAAGACTCTGGGAGATTATGCATGTGAGACAAACCCCTGAAATTATTTATCTGAGATAACTTTTAAATTTTAATCCTTAAAGCAATAATATCCTTTCAAGGCTTTCTTAAACCAAATAAGAGTTTAGTTTTGCTAGTACCAAATGTCTATCTTGAGCACTGCATTCTTTTAAAGATTATTTATATAGGACCAATTTGGCTTCAGCAATTCCAAAAGATTAAATAAGACATTTAGGAGGCAATAAGTTGACCAATTCAGAAAATGAAATTTCACAATCTGAATGGTTAAATAACTTGAAGAATACAATCCTTGTCACTCAGTTGTACATAGAGAAATTGTTGGTTCTAATATATATATTCTCAACAATAAGTGGAAATAAATTATATTTTTAAAATAATAAAATTCCAGTGTCTCAAGAAAGTCAATCAAATAAATAGTACTTCAATCACTGAAATTAGCAAAACAAGGTCATAAAAAGGTTTTAATGGGAAAAGAGGATGAAGTTAATGAGGTCCATGTGGGTCAGATTTAGACATGTTGAAAAGTGAGAAATTAAAAGCCAATCGGCAGCCAGGTAACTTGAATCATGCCAACCTATATGAGAAACCACTACATATAAATAATAAGGTAGCCATTAGGATGAACAAGTGGTAGAGAGAGAATATGCAAATTTAGAAGAATAAAGTCTTAAGCGAGAAACCTGAGGAGCAGTAACATTTGAAGAACAAACAATAGTACAAGACATTGAAACAACAGCGAAAGTGAGGCTAGTGTAGGACAGGAAAGGTTCAGACCTACTGTTCATAGCTCACTATGAGTCGTAGTTGAGCTAATGGTACCTAACAACAACAATCTTCTGTTCAGCTCTTGTATTTCAGCATCTCTATCCCTTTGTTTTGATTCAGAATCTCTTCTGACATCCATTTTGGTTTCTTTCTTTCTCCTCTGTCTTCGTAGTGACCTCCTGCTCTCTTCATGAATGATATCCGTGATGCCATCCCACAACTTATCTGGTCTTCAATCATTGGTATTCAATGCTTCAAACACAGTCTTAAAATGCTTTATAAAGGTGAGATAGGCTCAAGATCCTATTTTGGTTCTCATGGACTTGTTTTCAATTTCTTCAGCTTCAATATGAACTTGCACATAAGTAATTGTGATGATAGATGAAGAAAGGATTAAGACTGTTAAAGATTTCATCTTGTTTGTATCCACAATCATCATCTTGGCACCAGCAGTCAGAAAATCAAAGGATGAGTTCCACTGGAAATATCTGTGGTTAAGGATCTCTCCAGAGTGCTGAAGAGCAATGAGTCTAAGATGCACCTAATTTAGGTCTTCTCAGTTGCTTGCCATGTATCTGAGATCCAGACAACGTCTAATTGATGACTTTGAGTTGTGGAGAATAGTACTGAACATATCATGGACTGCAAAGAGAACAAATAGGTCTGTCCTGGAGAAAGTGATAACAGTTTGCTCCTTGAAGACAAGGATTTTGAAGTTTCATCTCACATACTTTAGGCATTCTGCCAGGAGGCACCAGTTCTTGCTTAGGAGTGTAAAGGAGTCAGTGCAGAAGAAGATCCTGGGTGAGATGAATTGACACAGTAATGTGGCAATAGTATCAGGTGTATGAGAGACAGTGAGGTTGGCTCAGGTTAGGGCAGGGTTCAGAGCCATTGTTCATAGTGTTGTTACAGGTCGTAGTCAACTAACTGATGGCACATAACAACAACAATTGATGGTCTGTTCCACAGTCAGCACCTGGCCTGGATGAACACAGAGCTTCTCCAATGATTTCTTCCACAGATGTAGTCAATCTGATTCCTATGCAGTCCATCTGGTGAGGCACATGTGTAAAGTTGCTGTTTATGTTTTTTTTAAAAAAGGTATTTGCGATGGATTAATCATTGAACATACAAAAGTCTATCATTCTATTTCTAGATTCATTTGTGTCACCAAATCCTTACTTTCCAATTACTCTTCCTTCTTCGTTGTTTCCAAATTTGCATTCCAATCACTAATTATTATTAAGGCATTTTGATTGCATGTTTGTTCAATTTTGGACTGCAAAATTTTATAAATATCTTCAATTTCCTCCTTTTTGGCTTTTGCTATTGGTGCATTATATTTGAATAGTAGTCATATTAATAGGTTTTCCAGATAGTAATAGATAGATAGATAGATAGATGATAGATAGATAGATGATTGATAGATAGATAATATCCTATCACTCACAACATTGTACTTCAGAATAGAATCTGAAATTGTCTTTATAACTATGAACGCAACACTATTCTTATGGTTTTTCATTCTCAGCATAGAATACAATGTGACTGATTCAAATTGGCCAAAACCAGTCCATTTCATCTCACTAATGCCTAGAATATCATTGTTAATGCATTCCATTTCATTTTTCACAACTCTATGAAGAAGAATGTGGCATGAGGATTGGAGGAAAACTAATCAATAACATTCGTTATGCAGATGGCACAACCTTGCTTGCTGAAAGTGAGGAGGACTTGAAGCACTTGTTGCTGAAGGTTAAACATTGAAGCCTTCAATATAGATTGCATCTCAATGTCAAAAACACAAAAATCCTTACCACTGGACTGAGAGGAAACTTCATAATAGATGGAGAAAGATTAAGACTGTCAACAACTTCATCTTACTTGGCTCCACAATCAGTACAATTAGTACAAGCAGTCAGGAGATCAGAAAACTTAACTGCATTTGGAAAGTCTGGAGAAAGGGACTTCTCCAAATTATTGAGGAGTAATAATTTCAGTTTAAGGACTAAGGTAGACCTAATTCATGTCTTTGTCTTTTCAGTCACTTGCTATGCACCTGAGAGCTATACAATGATTAAAGATGAGGGAAAAAGAATCAGAAAGACTTTTCTCCATCCCATGGACTGTCAAAGCAACAATACTATGTCTTGAAAAGATGCAGACAGTGAGCTCCTTTGAGGCAAAAATGATGAAGCTTCATCACTCATACTTCAGGCATGTTGCTAGGAGGGGTTATTCCTTGGAGAGGGACATCATGCTTAGAAAGGTTAAGAGATAGCAAAGGAGAGGAAGACCCTCAATCAGGCAGATTGATACTGTTACTGCAGCCATGAACTTGAGAAATTGTGAGAATGTCACAGGTTTCAGATCTTTTTTTCTTAGGGTCGTAATGAGTCATACTCAATGGCACCTAACAACAAAATATAACACTGAAAAGAAGCAACTGAGAAGCAAGAAAGAGTAAGCAAGCGAGGAAAGTGTATGTCCAAGGAAAGAATGTTTTCAACATACTCAAAGCTAACAGGTTAGTGCCTGAGGATCTATTGTGTTTACCAACAAGAAGGTTCTAGGTGACTTCCTGTAGAGTCATGCCAAGAAAGTTGTGAAAAAAGATTGGAGAGCATTTTGTTCAGTGAAATAACTCAATAGCATAAGGACAAGTACTGCATATTACAGTTATTATAAAAACAGAAGGATAACTAGTAAAAATGTATATGGGGGTGTAAAGGGACAAGGGGTAGGAGCAGAAGGGTTAGGGTGGGCAGGGGAAAATCACAGGGTCGCACGTTTTGGTAGGTGAAGGGAGCGAATAAACTAAATGTGAAGGATCTGGCAGGGACCTAAAATGAAAGGGTAATGGTAAGCATAGTGTACCTTTTTATAGTTTTATATTTATATTAATTTCATAAAACACAATGTATGGGAATGATTGTATGAAACAGAATGTCAATGAAGCAAAGTGTGAAATGCACAGAAAAAAAGGCCCACTATGTACATGAATGAAAAACAAGGTACATGAATAATTAAATGCATACCAATAAAAATGGGGGAGAAAAAGAAGAAAGTGGTAAGGAAAGAAGTCAGATAACAATAGAGTGAGAAATAACTGGGAGGTGAGGAACTACAACAGAAATTCTGACATTATCACAGTCTGTTGACGTACTGATATACAGATACAGGGAGCTCTGGTGGCTTACACTGCCAACCCAAAAGTGCATAGTTCAAACCCACCAGGAACTCCACAGGAGAAAGATGGGAAGTTTCCTCCTGTAAGATTAACTGGCCCTGAAAACTTGCTAGCAGTTTAGCTATGGGTCAGGTCCAACTCAACAGTACACAACAACAACAATAATAATACGGACAATGAGGCATGATAATCATTAAATACTTAGGGAATTCACAGCAGAACAGCCTCATAATGCAATATCTGCTTTCAAAAGCACAGTAGAGAAGAACTGAGTCTTCATAAAACATCTGATCTTACAGGCAAATTTTTATTCTATGTGTAATTTGTGTTAAATGAATTCTTTGTACCTCAGTTCCTCAGGAAACTGGTATGTCTTCTCTTGTGTAACAAACATCAATAAATAATATTATGTGGATGAAAAATCACTTGTAAAAAATTATTATCAGGTTTTAGAGCTAGTGCAAACTATTGGAAAGACAACTTTAACAACATAATAGAAAGAAAGGTTCTGTTTTAATCAAGCAAGACAAGAACATCAGCAAAGAGCACCTCCCTGCTTCAAATGAGGGCCAATTCCTAGTGGTTTGGGGAATTTGGCATCTCTTCCAGCTTGATGTCCAGATATAGAGGAGATATTGGGATTCTGTTAGGGACCTCTCCAGGGTACTGAAGAGCAATGGTATCACTCTGGAGACTAAAGTGCATCTGATACAGGCTGTGGTCTTTGCCATCACTTGTTATGCATCAGAGAGTTGGACAATGACTAGGGAGAACAGAAGGAGAATTGATGCCTTTAACCTGTGGTGCTGGAAAAAGAGTATTGAATGTACCGTGGACTGCCAAAAAAACAAACAGATTCAACCTAGAGAGGGTTAAACCAGGCTCCTTGGAGGCAAGGATTCTGGGGCTTCATCTGACATACGTTGTAAGGAGGGACAGATCCTTGGAGAGAGACATCATGCTTGGAAGGGTGGAGGGACAGCTCAGGAGGGGAAGGCCCTCTATGAGGTGGATTGATTCAGTGACTGGGGTAATCGGGATGGGTGTGTCGGAGGCAGTGTGATTGGCACAGGATAGAGCAGGGTTCAAGGCTACTGTACATAGGGTCGCTATGAGTCTCAAGTTACTCGACGGCACATAACAACAACAATCCAGTCACTCTAGGTGATGATATTTTTCAATTTGAGAACCAACAGTGGAATATCTAGCATAGATTTTGAAGTCTGATCATGCTGGAGTTAAATCCTCAATTTGTCATTCACAAACTAAAAGACTTGAGTAAGTAATTTAACTTCTGTAAGGCTGGGTTTCCTCATGAGGATAACAAAGTACTTCCCCTATAGGATTAGGAAGATTAATGAGATGAAGTATTTAAAAATACTAAGCACAATGCCCAGCATGCAATAAAAACTCAAAAACTCGAACTTATTGTCATAAAGTCAGAAGAAACTCATAGCTGACCCTCTCCTGAGTTTTCAAGATTATAAATCACATGAAAGGAGATTGCCCATCTTTTCCCAAGGAGCTGTTGGTGGATTCAAACCACTTTCGGGTTAGTAATACAACTCCCTGAAGACTATGTATCATTCTTATTAGGACAAGATTTGTTCCTTGCCCAGAACATTTACTTAAATGGCATCATTCATCCTGTAACTAGAGACAGTGCTTGTCTACCTTCTCACAAGCTGTTGCTTCATGCCTTCAAGCCAAAACCGACACATAGCTGACCTTCCGGTGGGTTTTCAGAGTCTGTTAATCACACGGGAGGAGATTGTTCACCTTTCTCCCAAGGAGCCAGCTAGAGAATTCAAACAGCCTGCCTTTGGGATTGCAACGCAGCTTCTTACCACTAGGCCACCAGAGAAAATCCTATTAATTGTGCCCCATTCTCATGATCTTCACTGTACTTAAAGCCATTGTTGCAGTAACTGTGTCAACCCATCTGGCGGAGTCTTCCTCTCGGCCCCTCCTGACATCATTCCCACAGTATGTGACATAAAATCTCTTTATCGTTCCTCCACATCACTTAGAAAAAGGGTCTCTTTGTTTTAATAGTATTTCAATTTGGTACTAATTTAAAGTAGAATCTTTTACTTAGAATTATCCTGCTTTGCCTCGTATTTACTGTCCTCTTTATTTTAACTAAACTTAACCAGATGAAATTCAACTTCCATTTAACTTTCTTTTTCATTGAGCAGGTGTGAAAACTAACGATTAAAGAGATTGTCATTTGCCTGTGCTTCCCCAGCTAGTAAGTTAACTTCAAGTCAATTCCTACTCATGGACACCTTGTGTCCATGGACCCCAAGTGTTCCAAAGCAGAACTAAAATCCACACAGGTTTTTATGCACCACTGAGCTGGCTTCAGGTAGATTCAAACTGTACACATTTCAATTAGTAATCAAATACTTAACCACTTACGCCACCCAGATAATTACTTCCATCTGAATGTCAGGCTCACTTCTTATTTGCTTGTCAATGAAAAGCCATGTAGTTCAGTTCCTATTCCAGTGAGAACAAAATTAATCTTTTTCTCCTACTTGCTTTCAAATTAACATTATGCTCACCTGAATGTAGAAAGCCCTAAATTCTGTAGGCTTGCAAAAATCCATGTTAAGACTCTGAAGTAATATAAATGTAAAACTAAAATTCTATAAATTTATAGAAACATGATACATACTCTTACCTATTCATATTCAGTAGTGATATAAACTTTGGACAAAAACAAAAAATAGATTCAACCCCTAAATAAAGCCTCAAGTTCCTTTAGAGGAGAGGGATTATTCACTACTCCATTGCAGAGGAAAATACTCAAATTCCTTCATTCGTTTATACTTTTAAAGTTTATATTTCAGAACTGATTTATGAATGTTTGAGAAAGGAAGTAGAGGCAAGTGGTAAAAGCTATTATTGCCAAGGTAAGAGTTGGCATGAAAACTAACAATAAAGCCAATAAAATAGTCCTTGAACTAGTTATTTCTCACTGATTTTTTTCTGTGTATTTGTAGCTATGCTCTTTTTTATAAGTTGACTAGCTTTAAAGTAATTGATCTGACTCCTACGCATAGCATCAGGTGAAATCCATGTATATAGCCCGCATTTATGTTTCTTATAAACATATTTGTAATGAATAAATTGTTGGCTGTGCAAAATTCTATCATTCTAACTCCAGCTTCATTTCTGCCACCAAGTCCTTATTTTCCAACTACTACTGATCCTTCTTCTCTGTTCCCAACTTTCTCATTCCAGTCACCCATTATTATTAATGCATCCTAATTACATGTTCAATCAATCTCTGACTGCAAAAGTTGATAGAAATCTATTTCCTCCTCTTTGGCTGTTTGTTGGTGCAATGCATATGAATGATTCACTGGTATTCACTGGTCTTCCTTGTATGTGTATTTATATTATCCTGTCACTCCAAACATTGTATTTCAAGATAGATCTAGAAATTACTTTTTTAACTATGAAAGAACCCCATTTTTCCTCACCTTTTCATCTCCAGCACAGTCAATCATTTGACATCTGAACTCAAAATGTCCCATGCCAGTCCATTTTATCTGGCCAATACATAGTATGTCAATGTTTATGCATTCCATTTCTTTCTTAACAATTTCTAATTTTCCTACATTCATGGTTTTCACATTCCATGTTCCAATCACTAGTGTCTTTTTACAACTGTTCCTCTTCCTTTGTGTTTCCATACTTGAGGGTTCAGCCATATCTGCTAGTCTAAGTGTTCTCTATCATGCATAGAGTTTTCAAAGGCCTGCTTCTTCCTAGTCTGTCTTAATTTGAATGCTCAAAAGTACTTGACAGACAAGTCAGAGACCTCTCCAAAGTTCTGAACAGCAATGATGTCAGTCTGGAAACTAGAGTGGGCCTGATCCAAGCCATAGTCTTTGCAATTACTTGCAATGCATCAAAGAGCTGGACAATGACTACAGAATTGATGACTGAATCGCGATGCTGGAGAAGAGTACCGAATATACCATAGACTGCTAGGAGAACAAACAAGTTCTTCCAAGAGAGGGTGAGACCAGGCTGCTCCTTTGGAGGTAAGGCTTCTGAAGCTTCATCTGACAAACGTTGGACATGTTTTAAGAAGGGACCAGTCGTTGGAGAGGGAAGTCATGCATGGGAGGGTGGAGGAACAGCACAAGAGTTGAATATCCTCGATTAGATGAATTGATTCAGTGACTGAGGTAATGGAGGTAGGTGTGTCAGAGACAATGAGATTGGCAAAAGATCGAGCAGGGTTTAGGGCTGTTTTACATCGCAGGTGACTTGGCACATAACAACAAAAACAGCTTTAAAGTAGTTAGCTCTTCAATAAGAGACAATTTTATTAAAGATAACAAAGCTAAAGCAATCAATTAGCTTGATAATATAATAATATAACTATTCATTAAGTGCATAGCATGAGAAAGGCATAAAGGTAAGCATTTCACATGCCCTATTTATTATTTATTACTTGAGGCTCTATAAACCATATCCAAATGCATTTCTACCAAGTAGAATTCTGACTCACATTGTTGTTAGGTGCCATCAAGTCGACTATGACTCATAGAAACTTTATGAACAACAGATCAAAACTTTGCCCTGTCTTGTGCCATCCTTACACTCTCTGGTCCTGTGCCATATTCAAGTCCATTGTTGCAGTCACTGTGTCAATCTATTTGATTCAGGTGGTTCTTCTCTTTTGCTGGCCCTCTACTTTTCAAGCATCTGACTCGTAATCCTCAGGATAGAGTAGATATAAAACTTTACAGAAGCATATCACTACACCTTTCTCCCAAAGAGCAGCCAGTGGATTCAGACTGGCCTTTTGCTTGTCAAATGAATGCTTAACCACCATGGAAATATTATTTCTTGAGTTAGTGCACTTATTACTCTACTTATATAAATGCATGACTTATATAACTAAAGCTCTGATGGCCTAGAGGCAAGAAGCTGTGCTGCAATCCCAAAGGGACACAATTTGAGACCACCAGCTGATCTGCGGAAAAAGGATGAGCAATCTCCTCCCGTTCAATTACTGCCTATAATCCTGTAATACTGAAAACCCACAGGACGGTCAGCTACAGGTCAGTTCCAACTCTATGGTACATAACAACAACAACATAAAGCTTACTATATTTTAATATGGTACATGTTCAATAAATATTGCTATTTTTTCCTATTTTTTAATTCAAAAACTAAACATTCATATCATGTAAATCTTTTTCATTTGCTGACATGAAAACTATGGATTAAAGAAGGTTATTTCCTGTGATTCCTCGCCTAGGAAATAACAGAAATAGAATTCAGCTCAAGGGGTCCCTGACATCTGGGCCAAATTACTAGCCATTTTGTTGTGTTCTCTAATATGATGGTGTTTGTTGTGTACTGTAGAGTTAGAACAAACCCATAACTGACCCTTCAGTGAGATTTTAGAGGTAGCAAATTGCATGGGAGTTAACTGCCCATCTTTCTCCCATGGAGCAGTTGGTGGATTTAAACCATGGACCTTTGCATTGGCAGTACAATTCCTTACCACTAAGCCACCAGAGCTTCTAATATGGTTAGAGAGCTAAAAGGTTCATCAAATAAACTGATGATGATCCTCGATTATTTATGAACTAGGTTCATAGAACTAAATATTCAGTTTTAGTAATGCTCAACTAATTTTTTTTCTTTTCTGACTATTTGTTGTAAAGTAGTGAAAATGCTAAATATTTGGATTTGTAAGGCATATTACTAATTTTCAGGTAAACACCTTTGATCTAAATTCACAGATTTTTTGTCTTTGTCCTTGTAAACGTCAGGCCAAGAATACAACAGAGGATTTTTGGAAGGAGATAGAAGCCAAATTAAACAAGGCTCTATTCTGAAGGTTTTCAATGTGACCAAACTCAGCCATCACAAAGGTAATTCAATGATGGTTCCATTTCTTTATAAAATAAATCCCAAGACTCAATGAACCTCTTTTGGTCACTGAAACAGAGAACTAGGAATAGTTTAAGAATAAGGTAGTTTCAGTTACAAACAGGAATCTCCTGTTATCTGGACCTGCAAATTGAAAACTGCAAAACTCTGACTACATAGTTCCTTATGGAGTTTAGTAACATTTCCCCCAAATAAAATGCATTGCAAATAATCCTATAATCTTAATTTTGTCTGTTTAGTCATGTTCACAATTCCCTGGGAAAAGTTATTCTTAAATACAACTCAGAAACTCTTATTAACTAGAGTAAGCTGCCCACATTTAGAGACGTTTCTCATTTTCCTAAGGAATGTCAATCCTTCATATCTCCTTTTCCAATCTTATATTCCTTTTTTCTCCGTCCTTTAAAATTCATCACCACCAAGAGCAATTGATAATGAAGAGGATTCAAAAGTGCATTTTGAATCCTCTACATTATCTAAATTTAAAGAAAATACTTATTAACTGGTAAGGAGTTGTTGTTCTAGAAAATACCTATTAACTGGTAAGGAGTTGTTGTTCTACAACTCAAAAGCACTGAATTCAAATCCACCACAAAGATGAGCCATCTCCTCCCGTGAGATTTACTCCAACTCATCCGTACATAACATTAATAGCAACAACAACAGTCAGAGTTGGGAATGTTTTCAAAGATGGTACTGCACTAGGCAGTGTAATGTTTGGTTGTATATAAGGTAGTACAATAAAACAAAATACCAAGTCCAAGTCCATTCATTGTGCAGCACCTAAAAAAAAGTCATGATTTAAATGTAATGTGAGGTTTTAAATGATGAGAAAACCAAGTCTCTGCTCTCCAGTATCTCTCAAGATGTATATAATTCGAAAACAAGAATATTAATATAGTCTGAATGAAAACAAAAAATTCCAAACCATCCACCCAAATGCTCTACTTTGAGCATCTCTAAAATCAAACCAAACCCAATGAAAGGCCTCTGAATAGATTTCAACTCATGATGACCTACTGTGTCCAGAGCTGTGAATCTTAACAGAAGTAAACTGTTCACCTTTCTCCTGATCACTGGCTTGAGCATTCAAACTGCCAATATTATCCTTAGCAGTCCAACAGATCTATCCCAATTAAGGAAATTTTACCTCTCCTCTCCTCTCTGGGTGGTGGTTGTTGTTGTTGATTGCCGTCAAGTCGAGCACAACTCATAGCGACCCTATGAACGAAAGGCCTGAAGCCTTCCTATAACTATCATCATTGATCTATTGTTGTTGTTATGTACCGTCGAGTCGCTTGCGACTCCTAGTGACCCTATGTACAACAGCCCTAAACCCTGCTCTATCCTGTGCCAATCGCACTGACTCTGACACGCCCATCCCAATTACCCCAGTCACTGAATCAATCCATCTCATAGAGGGTCTTCCCCTCCTGCGCTGTCCCTCCACCCTCCCAAGCATGATATCCCTCTCCAAGGACCTATCCCTCCAACATGTCCAAAGTATGTCAGACGAAGAGGCATGTTGTTTAGGAAGGGGAAGCTAGACATGTGAAGAGCTTCCAACTCCCACCCAGCAGCAATATCTTACCTACAAATGGAGTTAGACATTTAGATAAATCCTCCACTCAACTACCCTTTCCTCATTATTCCAAATAATTCCTCAAGCTCTAAATAAAAACCACTTTTCTCCTATTTCATGCAGTCAGAAAGGTACTTGCTTCACCATCATGATGAAAGAGAGCTTCTACTCTTTAAAACAGCCAGAAGATCAAGTAGCTTTATTGGCAGAAAACTTCCTGATTGAAAAGGATACCTGAACTGAACAGGGCTTTTTAATAGTGTTGTTGTTGTTGTTGCTGTTGTTGTTTGCCTTCAAGAAAGAACATTACATAGCTAACTCCTTCAGAAGGTTTTCAGAGGCAATAAGTCACACAAGAGGAGATTTCCCATCTTTTCAAATGGATTCAAACTGCATGCATTTCAATCTGCCCTGAAGCTTACACATAAAAAAGTTCAAGTTGATTTTACCCAAGAAAATTTTGAAACCCAGAATTAGAAAAACTCACACTCAAAATATAAAATATTTGCTTTGCAAAAGTCCGTGTGTGTGTGTGTGTATACAGATAAACGTTATTCTATGAAAGAAGAGTCACATAACACACAAGATAATTTAATATAATTAATAGTGCATATCCATTTGGAACATGTAGATGATGTTCAATAGGTGATTATTTAAAAAACAAAACCAGATAATAAATACGCACCAAAAAACTTAATTGACTGAGTTATATCTCTTCCAAGAATCATTTTTAATGCAAAAACATCCTCTCTACTTCAAAACTAGTAGTACATGCTATCTACAGCATTTATTTGGAAATTATTCATATACTGTCTTGTGATGTTTCCAGTAACCTTAGCTCTGATGACTACTTAACTTTATCACAATTTCACCTTGTCTGTTTGCTTTTTACAAATTTCCATTTTACTTTCCTATCAGATTACAAATTCTCTAAGCCAGGAACAGTAATGTTATTATAGCCTCCATAGCTTTAATCCTATTCCTTTAACATGACTGAGCAACAAAGCTAGATAAGTAGTTGATGATTTGTAACTTCCGTCCATAGTTCAAAATCTGAGCTCACAGTAGCCCTGGCTAAAAAGGTTAAGATTTTTCTAGACTATAATTCAAAACAGGCAGCACAATGTTCCAGGGCGTCTAGAGGTTCTACCCTTAGGGCATAACACTGGTAAGTATTCCTAGCCTCTTTTTACCAAATTTTCCTCATGGGTAAAATTAAGATATTAAAGTACTTTGTCATAGAATTCTTTAAAAGACAATTACATCTTCACAGCTACTCAACTCAATGTCATCGAGTTGGAACTGACTTACAGCTCACCATCCGGTGGATTTCCAAGACTGAAAACTACGTGGGAGGAGAATGTTCATCTTTCTCATGAGGGGCCACTAGTGGATTCTAACCACTAGAGAGGCATCGCCTTTGGATTAGCAGAGCAATGCCCTACAGATTATACCACCAGATCACTATCTATTTATATTGATAGATATCCTTCCATGTGATTCACAGCATCTGAAAATCTGCTGACAGGTCAGCTATGAGTCAGTTTTGATTCAACGGCACATCATAACCTACAGATCTCTCAATCTCTCTCTCTCTCTCTCTCATTGCCATCATGTTGGAATCGACTCAACAGCTGATCTTCCAGAAGGTTTTCAGAGGTTATAAACCACACAGGAGATTTTCCATCTTCCTCCAGTGGAACAACTGGTGGATTTGAACCACCAGCTATTGGGTTAGCAGTGCATCTCCTTATTCACCACGATACATACAAATATAGGTATTTATGCACACAAAGTGAGTAAGAGGGCATATGTACAATAGAGATTATAATAAATAAGGTTGCTGTGAGTTAGACCCAACTTAATAGCACCTGACAACAATAACAAAAAGCCACACAGTAAAAGATAGATAAACTCTTCTTATAATAACATCTCAGAATGGGTACTTCTGTAGTAAAAACTGTAGATTGGAGTGAGTGCAAAAGGCAGAATAAAAGCATTTGAATATGCAGATCTCAGTGTTACCCATCATCTAGACAAACTAAATAAACTGGCATCTCAGTCAAATAAGGTATCAATGTTCCTCTCCTATTTCCCCAAATCTCTTGGAAACCATGACCACAGCCTACACAATAAAGTTAAGTAAGGAAATATGATACACAAAAATGGAGCCATTGTCTCACAGGCTACTTGACAAGTAACCCAAGTTCAACCTCACCCTTTGTCCCACCCTTGTAGCCTCTCACCTCAAAAAGCAGGTTGGAAGGCATTCCTAACAGATTGACTCCATCAAGTCTCAACACGTAAGTGCTGATAAATAAATAAAAGTAGATGCTCTTTATCTTCCCCCCACACAAATGCTTCTATGAATCTCCTTCATCTTATTAACTCCACCACTAATCCAACACCAAGAAAAATCAATTTATAGAATAACAAATAATACATATAACATGTATGTAATGACCACACACACATACACCCTCCCTTCCCATTCTTTTTGCTATGCATCTTCTGACCATTCACTGAAACACCAAGACTCTACTTCAAGATATGCCTTTCTGTAATGAAAGGACCAGAAATTAATAAAGAGATCTAACAGTCAAATGTGCACTCTGAGAAAAAGAAGGAATTGGTGTTTATCATCACGAATTTTTCTACACATTCCATCCATGCCTATTCTTCCAGAAGTCTTTAGAAGCCGAACTTCTTACGTAACTTTCCACTTGTCTCTCGATTCAAGCATCCAGTAAGTATATAGCTGCCTCCTTAGTTCTGTTTTCAATCCACTATACATTCTAAGCTCCAATGCCAGATTTATTTTCTGAAAATACAGACCTGAACCAATCACACTTTCATTTGTAATTCTTTAACTCGACTTACAATAGTCTACGTAACACTTCAGTTATATGCAGCTCTATCTTATAGCTCTTCTAATAAAAATCACACCAGGGCCCAAATTATGCTGTTGTTGTTGTTGTTGTTTTTGTTGTGTTCCTCGAGTCCGAACTCACCCATAGCTGATTCTCCAGCAGGTTTTCAAAGGCATTAAACGGCATGGCAAAAGCATTTGACTATGTAGATCATAACAAGTTATGGCTAACATTGAGAAAAATGGGCTTCCCACAACACTTACGCATGATCACACAAAACCCATATGTAGAACAAGAGGAAAGGAACACTACATGGTTTAAAATTAAGAAAAGTGTGTGAGAAAGTTGTATCTTTTCTCCATACCTATTCAATCTGTATGCAGAGCAAATTATTTGAGAAGCTGGACTTTATAAAGAAGAATGTGGCATCAAGGTCAGAGGAAGACTCATTAAGAACTTGCATTACGCAAATTGACACAACTTGCTTGCTGAAGGTGAGGAGTACTTGCTGCAGAAGATCGAAGAATACAGCCTTCAAATATGGAATGCATGTCAACATCAAAAAAACAAACATTCTTATCACTGGAACAATAGGCAACATCATGATAAATGGAGAGAAGACTGAAACTGTCAACACCCTTGGTTTCAGTAGTAAGTTAATCAGGAGACCTACTGCACTGGGAAAGTCTGCATTAAGAGACCTCTCCAAATTATTGAGGAGCAAAGGTGTCAGTTTGAGGACTAAGGTGCATCTGTTTCAGACATGGTCTTTCCGATAAGCAGCATCATGACGAATGGAGAAAAGACTGAAGTTGTCAATGATTTAATATTACTTAGATCGACAATAAATGGTACCAGCAGTAAGAAAATCAGAAGACTTAGTACACTAGAGAAGTCTACAGCCAGGGACCTCTCCAAATCACTGAGGAGCAATAATGTCAGTTTGAGGACTAAGGTATGTCTGATTTGGGCCAGGGTCTTTCTGATCACTTGCTATGCATCTGAAAACTGGACAGTGAGAAAGGATGACAGAAGAAGAATTAATGCCTTTGAGCTGTGGTGTGGGAGAAGAGTACTGAATATATCCCAGGAACTGCTAAAAGAAAAAAGATATGTCTTAGAGCAAATACAGGTGGAGTGCTCCTTGGACACAAAGCTGATAAAGCTTCCTCTCAACATACATCTGCCATGTTACTAGGAGAGGCTATTCCTTGGAGAGGTACATTATGTTTGGAAAGGTGGAGCAATAGAAAAAGAGAGGAAGGCCCTCAACCAGATGGATTGACATAGTGACTGCTGCAATGGGCTTCACTGTGTCAAACACTGTGAGAATGGCACAGGATAGGACAGGTTCACATCTGTTGTTCACGGGGTCATTATGAATTGTACCCAACTTGATAGGACCTAACAACAACAACAAATCACAGGGACAGAGATTGCCTATCCTTCTCCTGTTGAAGAGCTGGAGGATTTGAACCATGTGCCTTGGGATTGCAGTACAATAGGCCACCGGAACTCCCTATAAGATAATATAGTTGTGTAAGAGAACAAATTACGACACTCAACTTAAAAAATGTTAATCATTTATCATTTTAAAAAAATCTAAAGCAAATGTAATGCACAGTATAGAGTCCATAAACACTGTGAATGATCAGAAGTCCCAGGGGTGACATAGAAGAAAGGCCTGGTGACATATTTCTGAAAAATTAGTCATTAAAAACCTTTGGATGCAGAACTCTATGCTGGCACACACTGAGCTGCCATGAGCTGGAATCAATTCAATGCCAACTGGCTTTGGTTACCAGTCACTATAAGCCCTACTTCGTATTTAAGTCAGGTGGGCCCTTAGGCCTGCAGCCCTCAAGCCTGGTGTTATTGTATTTGGGAAGAACATGCCTTTGGAAACTCTATGAACATAGAGAAATGATGATAATAATGTAATAGAACAGGGTTCAGAGCTTAGGTTCATAGGACTGTTATGAGTTCTGCTCGACTCAACAGCACATAACAACAACATAAACTCCTAAGCAGACGAGTCAGCTCTTCAATTTGCTTAAACTGTTTCAAAGTCTAGTACAACTATGTAAACAGGAAACTGTAAAATATATAAAATTACCTATACATTATGTAATAATTCTATTATGACTATACAAGCAAAAAATAAGATCACAAAGAAAAGGATACTTTCAAATGCTTGATCATATCAAGAAAAGATTCTCTGAAGAAGTGATAGCCAAACTGATACATGAGGTAGAAACAGGTGTGTACGGAGAATCATTAAAACTGAAACAGTGGAGAATGGTAAGATTAAGAAATTTATAAAGATCAGTCATAAAAGTGCTTTTAAGTCATGTTACAGTGTTTGAAGTTTATCTTGAAGGCAGTGAATTGTTTTAATAAGATGAGTGATATAATTAGATTTGCACTTTTAAATGGCCCCTCTAAATTACGGTGTAATTACAAAATGTCTGTTGAGCACATGTATAATAAAAACACGTCAGGAGTTAAGAAAAGAGAAGAATAAATGAATCAACACTAGCTCTGATACTTCAGAGAGGGAGTTTTAATTTTATGGGGGAGTTTAATTGAGCTTTTGAAATGTAGGATGTTGTTTGGTGATGAAGGGAAGAGAACGACATTACAGGTTGGAGTCTACAAAGAAAACAATCTAAGATACGACTGAAGAAAAGTGTAAAGTGAATTAATAGAAGAAATAATGACTTTGTTCAGCAACTGTGTAGATTAGCACAGGTTATAAAGAGACATAATGAAATTTAGACCTACCAATGGAGAGACAGTTCATGGGGGGCGAGGGTCTCTAAAAGAAGAGCATGGTCTATATATTACTTCCATCTACCTAAACTTATTGCCATCAAGTAGTAACCAACTCATAATTTACCCTCCAGCTGGTTTTCAGAGACTGTAAATGATAGGATAAAAGAAAAATATCTATCTTCTGAAGAGCAACTGGTGATTTTAATCTGATTGCCTTTGAGTTGGCAGTGAAACTCCTTACCGTCTATGACACCAAAGCCTTTTGTTGTTATAGGTGTTGTGGAGTCGAGTATGACCCAGAACGACCCTATGAACTATAGATCTGAACCTTGTCCTATTCTGTGCCATCCTCACGATCTCTGACACACTCGAGCCCATTGCTGCAGACACTGTGCCAATCCATCTGGTTGAGGGTTGTCCTCTCCTTCACCGTCCCTCCATCTTTCCAAGCATAATACCCTTCTTCAAGGAACAGACTCTCTCTGCTAGCATGCCTAGAGTATGTGAGTTGAAGCTTGACCATCTTTACCTCCAAGGAGTACTCTGACTGTGTCTTTTACAAGATACATGTATTTGTGTGTTTGGCAGTTTCTGAGATTCTACACTCTTGTCCAATGCCACAGCTCAAAGGCATGAATTCATCTTCTGTCATTCTTATTCGTTAGTAAGCTCTTAGATGCATAGTAAGTGACTGAAAAGGACATGGTCCAAACCAAGGGCACCTTAGTCCTCAAAAATCATTGTTCCTCTATAATTTGGAGAGGTTCTGACTGCAGACTTTCCCAGTGCAGTATTTCTCCTGATCTCCTGAGTGCTGGTACCAAGTGTATTGATTGTGAACCCAAGAAAGATGAAGTAGTTAATAGTTTCAATCTTTTTCTCAATCTATCATGATGTTGCCTATCAGTCCAGTTGTGAGAATTTTTGTTTTCTTGACGTTGATATGTAACCCATATTGAGGGCTGCAGTGTCTGATTTTCAGTTTCAAGTACTTCAAGTCATCTTCATTTTCAGCCAGCAAAGTTGTGTCATCTGCATACTGAAGGTTGTTGATGAGTCTTCCTCCAATCCTGACGCCAAATTCTTCTTCATGGAGTCCAACTTCTTGAATAATTTGTTAAAAATACAGATTGAACAGATATAGAGAATGGATGGAACTCTGACACATACTTTCTTAATGTTAAACAATGTAGTGTTCCCTTGCTCTGTTCACATAACAGCCTTCTAATCTAGTTATAGGTTTCACATGAGCACAAATAAGTGTTCTGGGATTCCCATTTTTCACATTGGTAGCCATAATTTGTTATGATCCACATAGTGAAATGTTTCTGCATAGTCAATAAAGCACAAACAGACATTCTTCTGATATTCTTTGTTTAGACGCTCCTAAACTGTGAGATTTACCTCTCAGTTTGTTGTGTGACAGAAATGATCAGTATATTGCTAGTTACTTTGTAGCTTGAGTATCTGCATTCTTGCTTGTTTATCATTGTTCTAATTAGTATATCACTTGCCTGTCAGTTTGCTGTACTGAGGTACTTTGACAGTGCTAAAATATTAAAAGTCGTGTCACCAGAGTGTCAAATGGCAGAGGATTAATCCATGGTCCACAGGTTTTATTAGAGCTCCCAAATTAAGACAAACTAGGAGTACCAGAGGAATGTCTATCTGTGCTTCATTGATTATGCAAAGGTGTTTGACTGTGTAGACCATAACTAACGCGAAATTTATATTTGAACCAAGAGGCAGTCGTCAGAACAAAGCAGGGAAACACTGCATCGTTCAAAATTGGGAAGGGCATACGCTAGGGATGTGTCCTGTCTCCATACCTTTTCAACCTGTATGAAGAACAGATCATCTGGGAGGCTGGGCTCTATGAGGAGAAATGTGGAATCAGGATTGGTGGAAGATCTATCAACAATCTGCATTATGCAGATGACACAACCCTGCTTGCTGAAACTGAGGAGGACCTGAAGTGCCTGCTGCAGAGGGTCAAGGACTGCAGCCTTCAATATGGTTTGAGGCTCAATGTCAAGAAGACAAAGATTCTCAGCACTGGACCAATTGGCAGTATCAGGATGGATGGTGAAGAGATTGAGATTGTTCACAGCTTTAGTCTGCTTGGCTCCACAATCAACACTCTTGGCACCAGCAGCCAGGAAACTAAAAGACATATTGTGATGGGAAAGTCTGCTGTTAGGGACCTCTCTAAAGTACTGAAGAGCAACAGTGTGTCTCTGGTGACTAAGGTGGGTCTGGTACAGGCCATGGTCTTTGCAATCACTTGTTAAGCGTCAAAGAGCTGGACAATGACCAGGGAGGATAGAAGGAGAATTGATGCTTTTGAGCTTTAGTGTTGGAGAAGAGTGCTGAGGGTGCCATGGAGTGCTAAGAAAACAGATTCATCCTGAAGAGGGCTAAACCGGGCTGCTCCTTGGAGGCAAGGATTCTGAGGCTCCGTCTGACATACTTTAGTCATGTTGTAAGGAGAGACCGGTCCTTGGAGAAGGACATCATGCTTGGGAGGGTAGAGGGCAGGTGCAGGAAGGGAAGACCATCTGGGAGGTGGATTGATTCGGTGACTGGGACAATCGGGATGAGTGTGTGGGAGACAATGAGATTGGCACAGAACAGAGTTTAGAGCTGTTGTACATAGGGTCGCTATGAGTGGCAAGTGACTCAACGGCACATAACAACAACAACAACAGGTGACCTAGTGGCAAGAAGCTGAGCTGCAATCTCAAAGGCACATGGTTTGAAGCCATCAGCTCCTCCGCAGAAGAAGGACGTGCAATCTCCTCCTGTGCAATTAATTGCCTCTGAAAAGCCACTATGGGTTGGTTCCAACTCTATACTCAACAACAACAACAATAACAACATATCAGGCTCCTGAAAAACCTACAAAGAAACTTGTTTAGTTATAGTATTAGAAGTAGAATCCAGTTTAGAAGTCAATCAAAAAGAGGAGAAACCGTTGCAAATGTCATTTAATAGTTGAAATATGGAATATGATAGATGAATGTTGGAAAAATGGAAGTTGTGAAAAATGAAATGGAACACATAAATATCAACATTCTAGGCATTAGTGAGATGAGATGGGCTGGATTTTGTCACTTTGAATCTGACAATCACTTTGGGTACTATGCTAGCAGTGAAAAGCAGAGAAAGAATAGTGTTTCATTTACAAAGACTATATCAAGTTCTATCCTAAAGTATAGTGTTTTAATAGAATATTATTAATATGCATACAAGCAAGACTTGTTAATCTATTTTTCAAATTCATGCTCTAACAGCTAAAAGCTCTTTGTTGTTCGTGTTGTTTTTATTGTTGTTAGGTGCCATTAAGTCAAGCACGACTCACAACAACCTTATGAACAAAAGATCTGAACCCTGTTCTGTCCTGTGCTATCCTCACACTTCTTGATCTTGTTAATCCACCTGGTTGAGGGTCTTCCTCTCCCTTGCTGACCCTCTACCTTTCCCAACATCATGTCCCTCTACAAGGAAAGCACCTCCTAGCAACATGTCCAAAGTATGTGAGGCTAAGCCGCATCATTCTTGCCTCCAAAGAGCACTCCCAGCTGTACCATCTCTAAGGTATCTGTTCATCCTCTTCACCATCCATGGATTGTCCAGTGCTCTTCAACCCCCCAGTTCAAAGGCATCAATTCTTTTTCGGTCATCCTTATTCATTGTCCAGATCTCGGATGCATGGCCTAATAGGAAAGACCATGGCCTGAATCAAATGCACCTTAGTCCTCAAACTGACATCACTACTCTTCCATAATTTGAAAAGGTCTTTAACTACAGAGTTTCCCAGTGCAATGCATCTCCTTATTTGCTGACTGATGGTACCAAGGAGGTGTTAATCGTGAATCCAAGCAAGATGAAGCTGTTAACAGTTTCAATCTCCTCTCCATACATCATGACACTGCCTATTTGACTAGTGGTATGACTCTTGTTTTCTTGATATGGAGACACAATCCATACTAAAAGCTGCACTCCTTGATCTTCTGCAACAAGTGCTTCAAGCCCTCCTCACTTTCAGAAAGTAACAATGTGTCATCTGCATAATGCAGGTTATTGATGAGTCTCCCTCCAAACCTGATGCCACACTCCTCTTCATAGTGTCCAGCTTCTTGAATCAATTCCATCTGAATTTCATGTTAATCTTAAGAATAGAATTGAGGAATTGAAGACCAATGATAGAAGACCAGATGAATTGTGAGATGATATCAAGAATATCCTCCATGAAGAAAGCAAAAGTTTCAAAAGCAGAGGAGAAAGAAAAAAATCTAAATGAATGTCAGAAGAGACTCTAAAGATTGCACCGGAACATGGAGAAGCCAAATCTAAAGGAAAATACAACTAAGTGAAAGAGCTGAACAAATTATTTCAAACAGCACCTCAGAGGAAAAAGCAAGTATTATAATGGAATGTGCAGAGAGCTAGAATTGTAGAATAAAAAGGGAAGAACTAGCTCTGCCTTTCTCAAGCTGAAAGAACTGAAAACAAATTTAAGCCCTGTGTAGCAATAATGAAAGAGGCTATGGGCAATATATTGAATGATCCAGAAACCATCAAAAGAAAGAGGGAATACACAGAGTCATTGTACCAAAAAGAACTGATTGACACTGAAAAATTTCAGGAAGTATCATAAGAACAGGAACCAATCAATAGTAATGAAGGAAGAAGTAAGACCTGCATTAAAGACATTGGCAAAAAAACTTCTTTCGAAATAACTAATATGTATAGGGAAAGTCTGCTGTCGGGACCTTTGTAGAGTACTGAAGAGCATACCGTGGACTGCCAGAGAACAAACAGATCTGTCCTGGAGAAGGTAAAACCAAGCTGCTCTCTGGAGGCAAGAATTCTAAAGCTCTGTCTCACATACTTTGGGCACATGGCCAGGAGGGACCAGTCATTGGAGAAAGACATCCTGTTTGGAAGCATGGAAGTATAGCACAGGAGAGGAAGACCCAGGATGAGACAGACTTACTCAGTGACTGGAGAAATGGGATTAGATCTATTGGATACAATGAGATGGCTCAGCATAGGGTAGGTTTCAGAGCACATAGGGTTGCTATGAGTCACAGGTGACTCGATAGCACGTAACAACAAGAAATCTGCAAGGAGTTGAATTGCTAACCTCTCTGGAAGTTCAAATCTACCAATGGCTCTGAGAGAGAAGATGGGCAATCTCCTCCAGTGCAATTTATAGCCTCAGAAACCTGCTGGAAGGTCAACAGTCATGAGTGAGTTCATGATTGACTGACAGTGGATGGGTGAGTGAGTGAAGATGAATAGAGGAGACTTGTCTGGGACAAGTTATCAGAAGAGAGTTAAAAAAAGGTCAGTATTTCAAACACATCAGCATCTCTGTGGGACAAAATACCTGACAGTCTGTTTCAGTAAAGATTACAGGTTCAGAACAGCTATGGGGCAGTTCAGTCCTACTCTTCATATGGGCTCTCTGTGGGCACATCTACGGTAGTAACAATAGCAACTGACAGAAATTACAAGTTTCAAGCTTCTGGCTTAATAATTAAAGTCATATGAAGAAGTCATGTGAAGAATGGGAAAGAAAAAGATGTTGGAATCATGCTACACAACATATATCCAAAGAATAGATTCAGGAAGGAGAAACAAAAGGGGCGGAGAAGTTGCTTTCTCAACACCACTCACTCCAACACTTTGAACACTTCTATTAAAACCTGGAGACTAATTAAACAAAGGTATTTCTTGCCATTTAGCATGGTAATTTAGACCAAGGGGGTCTTTCCTTTTGTAAACTGCTTAACTGGTGTTTATAAGTAAAAACTTGGAAAAACACCCCAAAACCCTTTGGTTAAGCAAATGAGAAAGGAACACCTGAACAAATAAAAGAACTGAAAACATACCCAGGAGTACTCTGATAATATGGAAACATTCATGGCCCTAAATAATCTTCTATATTTAACCATTAGGACCATTTTTAACAAATAAATAAAGCCTTCCAAAGTTGTCTAACACACCTCCAGAGTACAGTACAACATAAACAGAGAAAAGTTAACCTAGGAAATACTAGAGCCTTCATCCAAAGACATAATGCTGTTTGTAGGTAGATCTTTCAGAAAATTCAGCAAATCTCAGGCCCATTGAATCTAATTCTGCTTTCTAAGTCTTTTCCAAGGTCAGAAAAATCAAGCTTTTCAAAAAAAGGTGCATGCATATTTTTTATTATTATTATTATACTTTGCTACAGGTCCAGTCCTTGGAGAGGGACATCATGCTTAGAAGGGTAGAGGGACAGAGAAAGAGAGGAAGACCATTGAAGAGATGGATTCAGTGAATAAAGGTAGGTGTGTCAGAGACAGTAGATTTGGCACAGGATAGAGCAAATTTTAGGGCTTATTGTACATAGGGTCGCTAGTGACTACACATAACAACAACACAACACAGGTGAGGAAACTAACATTGATGTTTGTTAAGTAACAATGGGGACATTCATGGCCCTAAACGAGATGATTTCAGAGCTAGAATGAGTGTATTGCAAAAGTCTTTCCATTACTAGCAAATTAATGAATTTTTCTGAATTGGCATTTCGTTTGTCATCGCTTAACTGGTGATTGTTATTTTCCTTAGGACTTTTTAGAACATCAAACAGATGTTTGGTAGGCTTGATTGAGTGATAAATAATATTTGGCTTCCCTTTGTTGCCAACCTAATTATGAACTGCTTCTCATCTCATTTGTATACCAATGGAGTTCATAACAAGGGTAGTTAAATACCCTTTAGAAGGAAAAATAAGGTGTCAACACACATATAATTTAGGCATTAAGGCATTCTAATCTACTCATAAATAGAGAATCAAATTGCTGAACCAAGTTCCCTAGATAACTTGCCAAGGGGTGTCTCGGGGATCATGTGCACCTTCAGAGACTGCAAGCAAGATAAGGAGATAATTTAAGTTAAAACAATGTGTGGGATACAGATAGGCAACTTCAAGTCAAATCCCCAAAACTTCCTTCCAGTCATATGACTGTCCCTACTTCTATACAGAAATACTAAAGTCAGCTCAGCTATTTCCCCTGCATTGACAGGAAGGACAGAAACCAGCCAGAAAATACACAGAAAGTTGCTTACTTGGCTTTATTTTCTCAACTATTGATATAATATGAGGGTTTTGTTTATTTTCCCATGGGTCTATAACTATAGTTTATTCAAGAACATACATAAAACATCCATGAACGTTGGCCTGGTCAAAGAGGTACTATCTTCTGACATAACATGGTGATCTTCTTAAGTATGATCTACTTTAACTGATAGAAGATATTTCTAATGAAAAAGAATACCAAAGCTACCTAGTATTAGCAAGGAATGATCTGATAAAGTTCCTCCATCTGTAACAAAAAGTCAAATGAATTGGGAAATTCAAAATTTCCTCAAGAGGTATATACCACATGCAGAGTTTCTCAAATGCCTTGCAATACACACACACACAAACACTTTTTTTAACAGCAGCATTTCCCATAAGTGAGGAATAATATGGAAAACACTGTAGTCAGCTATCCTGTTGAGAATAGCAGACACCTGAACAGAAGGAAGGAAACATCAAGGCACCAGTTACATCAGTTAAAGAGGGGACTTGGGTGCCTGGAGGATTGCCAAGAGTACATTTTGCCTGCTTCACAGATTTCAGAAATACTCATTCCTAGAATATTTATCTGGAGCCTTGATAACCTAGGGGTTAGGTTGTTTTGCTCCTAACCAAAAGAGAGCTACTCTCTGGCAGTTCGAATCCACCCGTGGCTCCTCAGAAGAAAGCTGGACGAACATTTTCCTGCTGTGTGGTATACAGCCTCCAAAAATCTGCTGACGGGTCCGTATGGAGTCAGGTCCCACTCAAAGGCAATGAGAGAATGAATGCATACATTTTCAATAACTCATTCATTTACTTTTGGTGGTCAAGGCAGAATCTACTCAAAATTGGTTTCTGAGATTGCTAATCACAAAGGGGGAGATTGTCCATCTTTCTCCTGTGGAGCTTTCTGGTGGATTGGAACTGCGTGGAAGCCAAGCCGCTTGAGCTCACAGCGCAACTCAGTACGGGGGTCTTCAGACTACGCTGTTAGTTCTTTTTGATACTTGACTCTTAGATTTACTTGGGAACTTTACTTAATTGGTCGTGAGTAAGTTAAGACTGTCCTTAAACTAGGGAATTATCACGTGTCTGACTAATACTGTGGTTATTGGGTAAGGAGTTACCCTGCTAACGCAAAGGCTAGAGGTTCTAATCCACCAGCTGCTACACGGGAGAAGGACGGGCAATCTCCCTCTAAGCAATTTACAGTTTCTGAAAGCCTGCCTGGCCTCATAGACGGGAAAACTCAGTTGAGTTTCCAAAAGAAATACGATTCATCTGGGCACCCATAGTATAGGAGAGTCCCTGGGATCCTTGCCTGTTTTACCTGGTTGAAGTGCAGCTGCCCAGGCTCTGGAGCTCCTTCCACGGGGGCGGCTCCCAAAAGCTCCAGCAGGCGCCCCAGCTGCGCCGCTGACAGGCTCCGATTCGCGCCGAACACGCTCAGCACATCCTCGCTAAAGGCGAGCCCAGTTTCGGACACTACTTCTCCGAAGCCGGCGGCCGCCAGCAGTAAAAGTCCGGCCACAGTCCTGCCCGGGGCCATCCCGATCAGGATTGCCTCTCGAGGGCCCGCGACAGGCTGGTGCGCGCAGGGACGCGCCGAGCGCACCCGTGTAGGTGCCCAAGGGCGCGCAGGTCAGGCAGCGGTGCAGGTCAGAGTCAATGGTGCCACCGAGCGCTCCTGATCCGCAGCCACCTTCCAAAAAGCAGCAGCCAGTGACCAGAGGGGCATTGAAGAGGCTGCGCAGCCCGAGTAGGGATAGGTAGTGCGGGGCCCCTGGGCCTCCTGGAGAGCCTGAGATAAAGGGGGGAAAGGGGGACAGAGATAAAGTTACCAGGCCACCCGCCGGCTAGACCAGGGAGCGCAGTGTGGCCGGAGACCTCGAACGCCAGGCTGGGCATGGAGCCAGTTGCCCTGGAACCAGGTTTGCAAATGGCCCAGGATTTGCTTCATGTGCAGTGACACATGCTCCTCCCGGATATAAAGCCCCAAACCATGCCATTGATTAGCAAGAACTAAAACCATTACTAGCTGCAGAACAACGCTTCCTCTTCCTGTCTTTCTGCTTAATTTCCTCCGCCGTAAACACAAAAGGGGTGAGAGAAGCAGCCCCACGCAGCTGTAGAAAATGGCCCTCTGAGAGTTCCCGAGTCTAAACCACCGGACCCTCCCACTCCCTTGACTTGGATACTGCCTTGGCTTGGAAAACTGATAGGAAAATCTCACTTGCCTCTCACCTTGCTTCTCTGTTTCTGTCTGTCTCTGAATCTTTCACTGTAGGTGTCCACATAAGACTGACTCTCTCCCTCTCCCTCCACTTTATCTCTTTGGTGGGTCGGCAGTGAAACTCCAGGATCCGGCCCTACGCCCTTTATAGATAGGAGGGGGAGGGCCGAGTCCCCACCTCTGCAGCACGCGGTGACCCGCTCCCAGGCCTGAAGTCCCAGGCGCGTCCACACGGGGCGCTCAACCCGGCGCCCGACCGCGCGCCTTTCGGTGTCTCTGCTGCTCCCTCGCAGCTACAGTGGCCGCACCCCCAAACTTCTCGCCCTCGCAGTTTACCTGGATACCACCTCGGTGTCAGAGTCCCTAGCCTCCTCTCTGGCTGGCTGGTCCACTTCTTTATTACTGTGTTGAAACCAGTTTCCTGGAATGGAATCGGGGCGCCCTTTCATTGTCTAACAGACTAACGTAAATTGCTTTAGGTCTAACTTTTTAAAACCAGAGGAGAAAGAGGAAACCAAATCTTCAGCGTAGTTAAGAGGCTGGCTGAACCACAACAGACTAAGCCGGCCCTTCCGGACGCTGAACAGGATTTCCGCGGATCAAAAATGAATGTTTGTTCAGATGAGAGTTCAAGAAAAGCTGATTGAGGTGTGAAGTCAACAAGTTTGCTTGTATCAGTGTTTGAGGGCAAAGGTTGTGTCTGCTGGATATGATTGTCCAGAAACAAAGCGAAAGCATGATTCACTGTTTCATGGCTAAGGACAATTACCAGAGAATTCAAAGTGCTTTTCTTGACTTGAAGGAGAACTGGTGGCTGAGCGGTTAAGCTTTGGACTGCTAATGGAAAGAAACCTAAGGATCTATTGCATCACTCACAGCTAGGGTCTACTGGTTTTCTTGGCTGTAAAATGAAAGAAGAGTAAACGGTGTCAAGTGCTTGAAATGCTTCTTGCCAAGAAGATTTTGGAAACCTTGTGGATCAGTTTCTACTCTGTGTATATGGTTTCTCCGAGTCAGATTCCACTGATCAGCAATAAGATTTTTATATTAATACTTTTTTTTTTTTTTAAGGAGTGCACTCCTAAGGAGGAAAGCCAATCAGCAAGACAGAGTTAACCAAGAAGCAGGCTTCTGGAGAATAAAAAAAAAAAAAAAAAAGTAATTGCTTTGGGAGGTAATGAATCACCATTAAAAGTGTTTCAAGTCCACAGTTCTCGGTTGACCATATACATGGTATGTGGTAGAAGCATTTTACAGTAGAAAGTGGTGTTTGTTGTGTGGCACAGATAATCCTCCAGGACGTTTTCAGAGGAAGTAAATCTCAAAGAGGAAGGCTGGCTATCCTTCTCCAGCGGGCAATTGAAGGTTGTTGTTGTTGTTGTTATGTGGTGACGAGTCGCTTGCAACTCCTAGCGACCCTATGTATAAGAGTCCTAAACCCTGCTCTATCCCGTGCCAACCCCGCTGTCGCTGATACACCTAATCCCATTACCTCATTCACTGACTCGATCCATCTCATCAAGGACTGGTCGGTCCCTCCTTGCAACATGCCCAACGTATGTCAGACGAAGCTTCCGAATCCTTGTCTCCAAGGAACAGCGTGGTTTCACCCTTTCTAAGACAAACCTGTTTCTTCTCCTAGAAGTCCATGGTATATTCAACACTCTTCTCCAGCACCACAGTTCAAAGGCATCAGTTCTCTTTCTGTCATCCCTAGTCACTGTTCAGCTCTCCAATACATGTTGTTGTTGTTATGTGCCGTCGAGTCGTTTGCAACTCATAGCAACCAATACATAGCACGCAAATATGAAGATTATGGCCTGAATTAGGTGCACCTTAGTCTCCAGCCTGATGTCATTGCTCTTCAGTACTCTGGAGACGTCCCTGACATCTGACTTTCCCAATGCAATTCTTCTCTTGATTTCCTGGCTGCTGATAGCAAGAGTGTTGACTGTGGATACAAGCGAAATAAAACTGTTAACTATATCAATCTCTTCACCAGCCATCAGAATGCTGCCAATTGGCCCAGTGGTGAGAATCTTTGTTTCTTGATATTGAGCTTCAATCCCTATTGAAGGCTGCAGTCCTTGACCTTCTGCAGCAAAAGCTTCAAATCCTCCTCAGGTTCAGCAAACAGGGTTGAGTCATCTGCATAACGCAGGCTGTTGAATCTTCCTCCAATCCTGATGCCACATTCCGCCTCATACAGCCCAGTGTGCCCAGATGATCTGTTCTACATACAGATTGGAAAGGTATGGAGACAGAACACATTCCTTGTGCACACCCTTCCCGATTTTGAATCAGTTGAAAGTAGGTGGGCTAAATTTTCTCAATGCTGTGTCTCTTCCCATTATAAAATAGGGTGCATTTATTAACGTAAAAAATTACACTGATGCTCAAAGAGCAAATGTCTCATTGAGGGCCAAGTCACAGCTGCACTCTTAAAGTATTCAGTTTTTAGGACTCTTCAATTCTTTGAATTTTTAAAAAGTTTAGTAAGCCTCAGTGACTTAAGGTGATTCCTGGAAATGAAAGCTCACCTATCCCAGCAACTGATTCATTTCCAGCCCAAACAGCAAGTAGATTTATTTGTAAGATATTCATTTTTTTCACAACTATAAGTATACTTTAAATAATAAAAATCTTAAGTTGTGAGATTTTTTGAAAGCTTAAATTTTTCAGTCGTTCATATTTATGTACATAAAGTAACCAGTCCACCAACTCCGTAAGACAATAAATAGGAAAACAAATAAATCACCTATTTGACAACTTGACCAAATACAAATAGTATAATATAAACATTCATGTAAAAGAAAGTATTTTAAAAATTACAAATTACTGACAGTTGGTAAGGCTGATTTGTAGATCTTCCACTCAATTACGTCTGGTGGCCTAGTGGCAAGAAGCTGCACTGCAATCCTGAAGGCCCATGGTACAAATCCACCTAGTTGCTCTGTGGAAGAAGGGTGGGCAATATCCTTCTGTGCAGTTCACTCCCTCTGAAAAGCAGCTGGAGGGGCAGCTATGGGTCATTTCCAACTCCACAATGTGAAGGAACCACCATTCACATAAACTATTACTACTAAAGTGTTACTCTGGTAATACTTCAAGGTGTCAAATAAGGCATTCTCTTACGGACTGTCAAGAGAAAAACAGATTTATCCTGTAGTTGGTGAAAGCAGGATGCTCCTTGGAGGCAAAGATTTTGAAACTCTGTCTCTCATACTCTAAGCATGTTGTCGAAAGTGGTCAGTCTCTAGAGAAAGACATTATACTTAGAAAGGTGGAGGGGTGAGCACAGGAGAGGAAGACCCTGAATGAAACGGATTGACTCAGTGACTATGTTAATACAGTCAAGTGTATCAGAGATCGAGATCTGGATAAGGCAAGGTTCAGAGTCGTTACTCATAGAGATGGTATGAATCGTAATCAACTAAATGGCATATAACACAACAACCACAACATCAGTAATATTATTAGTGAAGAAAAGTGCTTCCAATTTTAATGATTTTTCTATGAAATTTACATTAAAGGTAAAATAATGTTAAGCAATAATAATGCAGGTAGCATGCCAAGAATATTGATGAAAGGGGCGGGGGGAAATGCCTTTTCTATTTATTTCTGACTCAGCCACCTAGAAAATCTGTGAAAGGCCTTTGATCTAACCAGGATTCAAGGTCCTCATCTGTAAAACTAGAAATTTTGAATCGAGAAACTTTAAGCATACATTACAGTCTTTTTACTTTATCTCTAATTTACACTGTTTACCTAATAAAAGACAATGAAAGTTTATTAAATTGAAAAGAAAATTAATATCAAATCTTACTTTTTTCTAATTGTTTCAAAATTTTTTCACTTTAAATCACATTTTTACAATTGAAAATAAGGAGTGCATTTGTCTTTGAAAACCTTTTTATTCATAAACTCCGAAAGACTAGGAGCAAATCTAAGAAGGCAAGATTTTTCTTTTCTTCTCCTTCCCCTTACTTTTGTTTTGTTTTGCTTCAGGTCCTAATGCCATTAGCTGGAGCAGAGCACAGTACATGTCCACAGGAGAGGGAGTCCCAGTGGCCTATATATTAGAGCACAAACAAGGACAAGAGAACATCCAAATAGGACAACAACCTAGTGTAGGCAGTTAAAGCCCAATCAATACAAAGATTTGTGAAGGAGCCGTGGAAAATCAGAAGGTCCAACATAATGGAATAAGAGTATCAGGATCCAAGCATCATGAAAGAAGCATCCTATTATTATGAGGTATCAAAGCCCAATCTGAAAGAAAACTACATCTACAAAAGGATGTGCCAGTGCAGGGAACCAGAAACAAAGGATGGAAAGCACCATGAGTCAAGTGATTGGGAGAGATGCCTTGCATGGAGAATCAGAGCTCAAGCGTATGAGGAAGGTAGCTCTATATTCCTAAGCTATATACAGCCTCTAAAAACCCAACGAAGGCAATGAGGTTTGAGTTTGTATAAATAAATAAATGTAAGCATACATAATTTCTGTTCTATTCCTCTAGAGAACACAAACTAAAATAATTAGACATGTATGTTGTTTTACTTGTGTGCATTGCTGTTGGTGTGCTCTGTCAAGTTGCAACTGACTCATCGTGACCCTCCAGCAGGTTTTCAGAGACTGTAAACCATACGAATTGCATTAGGAAAATCTGCTGTCAGGGACCTCTCCAGGGTACTAAAAAGCAACCATGTCAGACTAGAAACTAAGGTGTGTCTGATACAGGTCATGGTCTTAGCAGTCACTTATTGTGTGTCAGAGGGCAGACAATGATCAAAGAGGACAGAAGAATTGATTCCTTTGAGTTGTGATGCTGGAGAAGAGTATTAAACACATCATGGACTGCCAAAAGAGCTAACAGATCTGTTCTGGAGACACTAAAGGCAAGCTTTTCCTTGGAGAAGAGAATTTTGAGGCTCCATTTCACATACCTTGGGCATGGAAGGACCAGTCCTTGGGGAAGGATATCAATGCTTGAAATGGTGAAGGGATTGCACAGGAAAAGAAGGCCCTGAATGAAATGGATTGACACAGTAATTGGGTAATGAGGATAAGATGACAGAGATTGTTAGATTTGCCCAGAATTGAGCAGAGTTCAGAGCTGTTGTGCTTAGGGTTACTATGAGTTGTGGTCAACTCGATGGCACATAACAACAACAAATCACATGGGAGGAGGCTGCCCATCTTTCTTCTGTGGAGCAACTGGTAGATTCTAATCATGTTCCCTAGGGTTGGTAGAGCAACCATTTACTACTCTGTAAGTAGTTACTATATACTAAAAAACATACATATTTTCTCTGAAAATGTGGCAACAGGATCAGAGAAAGAAATACCAATAACCAACCTCATGCAGAAAACACAACACAGCCTTGATTGCTGAGAGTGAGGAGGACTTGAAGCACTTGCTGCAGAAGACCAAAAACTGCAGCCTTCAGTATGGATTACATCTCAACATCAAGAGACAAAAAGAATAACACCTCTGGGCCTATAGGCAACTTCATAATAGATGGAAAAGAGATTGCAAGTGTCAATAACTTCATCTTGCTAGGCAAAAAAAAAATGTGATATTCTAAACACTCAGCCAAAGTTTAGGGGTCAACATAACTTTATTGTGTGCAGTCAAAAATGTCAGCTAATGCTCAAACTGTTCTGACCCCAAGGGGAAGCAAAGATTGGGTTTGTATACAGAGATTGGGCACGGCAGGTTACACAAAGTTTGTTGTGGTTGGCAGTTGAGATTTCTTCACAATCGAGAGTTGTTATTGTTTCTGATTTCTCATGGGTGTCCAGGCCCCAGGCCAGGTACAGGTTATAGTCAGAGAGTAGTAACCAAGGTGGGTCAGCATATACTAGAGACATAAAGCTTAGCAATACATGTTATTGCCAAAATCATTGAGGCAAACATTTCTTAAAATGACTGTTAGAACAAAATATGTTCTCTAATGGTAACATATAAAATGGTATCTCTAATACTTAACACATAAACTGTCATTACAGTCTTATTTGGATCCACAATCAATGCGCTTGGTACCAGTAGTCAGGATATCAGGAGACACAACACACCAGGAAAGTCTGCAGTAAAGGGACCTTTTCAAATTGTTGAGGAAAAATTATATTAGTAGATAAGGTGCACTTTTGACTCTGGTGTGTCAAATGCGATAATGGTAGAAAGTGTTTGGTGGAGCTCCCTGATTAAAACAAGCTTGGGAGCAGGAGTAACATCCACTTCCAAAATGGCTTGTCTCCAGAAACCCTATGAACTTGGAGAAACAATGAAAGTTATACAGTTGCTCAGGTCTTTCCTTCATAGGATCGCTATGAGTCGTCTATGAATCAATGGCACTTAACAACAACAACAAGGTGCACCTAATTCAGGCCATTATCTTTTTTTCATCACTTTCTGTGCTTCTGATAATTGGACAATGAGTAAAGATGGCAAAAGAATTGATGACTTAGAGTTGTGGCACTGGATGAGAGTATGGAATGTCCCAAAGACTGATGAAAGAACAGAGATGTCTTGGGGAAAGTGCAGTGAGAGTGTTCTGAGAGACAAAGATGATAAAGCTTTGTCTCATATACTTTCAAATTATTGCTAGGAGAGTCTATTTCTTGGAAATTGATGTCATAGTTGGGAAGGTGAAGGGATGACAAAAGAGAGGAAAACTCTCTGCCAGGTGGATTGACATAGGAATTGTAGCAATGGGCTCAAGTGTATTGATTGTGAAGATGGCACAGATAGGACAGGATTCAGATCTGTTGTTCATAAGGTTGCTGTGAGTTGTACTCAACTCGATGGCAACTAATAACACCGAATAGTAATGAGAATACAAAGGGCCCACAATATGGTTTCTAACTATTATTCTCCATTAAGTGGAATCAGGACACCATAGAAAAAGTCTGACTCTGAGATTAGGGTAGAGAAAGTAGAAGATGTAGCTGGGATATTTTGCTGTGTCAGAAATCAAGGGAGTGCTCAACGAATGTGAGAAATTCATCTTAACATGTTTGGGAGTCATAGAGCAACCAGTCAAATAGTTTCTGAACAGGAAATAGTCTTTGTATCGTACTTTTGTAATGTGCTTGCAAATTTTCTGCAAATTTTTTGTTCAGTTTCAATATTTGGAACTTTGACTACTAGAGGGAAAAAATAACATTCCTCTAGCAAATTACATAAAAGTTAAAGCTTAAAGTTTGTTCTAATGCCAAATGGATCATTTTTAGTAAAAATGTATTTATTTTTCTAAAACACAAAAATGAAAACATACACCTTATTTTAATCATTAAAGAGTTTGTACCTACAAGTAAGACAAAAGTGAAGTGGTTGGAACATGAAGAAAAATCGATGCCTGTGATTTGTAGTACTGGAGAAGAGTAATGAACATATATATCGCAGACCACCAAGAAAACAAACAGGTCTGTATTGGAGAAGGTGAAACCAAGTTTCTCCTTCGATGCAAGGATTTTGAAGCTCCATCTCACATACTTTGGGCACATGGCCAGGAGGGAGAAGTCCTCGGAGAAGGACATCAAGCTTAGAAATTTGGAAGGACAGAGCAGGAAATGAAGACCCTGAATGAAATGGATTGACACAGTAACTGGGGTAAAGGGCGTAGGTGTGTTGGAAGATGGGACCGGATTCGGAGCTATGTACAAATCTATGTGTCACAGATGACTCAATGGCACATAACAACAATGACAGCAACAGTGGAAAGACATATGAGTAAGGATGACAGAGGAAATTGATGCCTTTGAGAAGTAGTGTTAAAGAAGAGTACTCCATATCTCAGAGACTGCCAAAAGAACAAGCAGATATCTCTTTGGGAAGGAACAGCCAGAGTGCTCTTTGGAGGCAAAGATGACAAATTTTCATCTCACATACTTTGGACATTTTGTTAAGTTATTCCTTGGAAAGGGACATCATGCTTAAAGGATCATAGCTTGAAGAATTAAAATCTCTATTCAATATGCATCACTGAGTCCCTCTGAAAATCAGTAAAATTAAAGGATTGGAGAAAAAAAAGAAAGACCCTCAATCAGATAGATTGACATGATGATTGTGACAACGGGCTTGTTCTCCTAGCAGTCCATGATATAGTCAATACTCTTCTCCAGTACCACAGCTCAAAGGCATCAATTCTCCTATCATCCCTAGTCATTGTCCAGCTTTCTGATGCATAGCAAGTAATTGCAAAGACCATGGCCTGAATCAGGTGTACCTTAGTTTCCAGACTGACATTATTGCTCTTCAATACTTTAGAGAGGTCTCTGACAGCAGTATATGTAAATAATGAGGATGGCCCAGGATAGGAAAGGGTTCAGATCTGTTGTTCATAGGGTTATCTGTGAATCTCAGTTTTACTCAACTTAATGGCACCTAACAAAAACAAAGTGAAGAAACATAAGAGCACCAATTCTGTAGGAGGTGTTGAGCAAATAATTCACAGAGAAGGTAAACTTTCAGCTTGAAGGATTAGTAGAAGTTTGACTGAAAGACAAGAAAGTGAAGCACATTCAAGATGAAGAAATACAGTATCAGAAGTTCTGAAAGGCCTGAAAGGGCCAGGAAAACTGCAAGAAGTTGCATGAGGCTAGACAGCATAAAAATAGCATTCAGTGGAATATGAATAATTCTCCTAGCTACACTAGATCAAAGATGTCTTCGTTGATTTAATTCTAGAAGATCCTCCAGCACATTGCAGTAAAAATGTCCTCAGTTTTTAGCTTCATCCTATATGTCTCAAATAGTACTCATTTTTGCTAAAAGTCACATGCAAAATTACAAATAAAAGAGTATTAAGAAAATGTTCTTATATAAAAAAATGGGACAAAGAGACACAAACGCAGGTTATACACATGGACTTCACCTGATGGTATGCATAGGAATCAGATCGACTCCATCTGTGGAAGGAACCGCTGGAGAAGCTCAATATCAGCTGTGAAAACTAGGCCGGGGGCTGATTGTGGAACA
>NW_006399872.1:8293835-8294698 GCF_000299155.1 Elephantulus edwardii
GTGTGTCAGAGGCGGTGCGGTTGGCGCAGGATAGAGCAGGGTTTAGGGCTGTTGTGCACAGGGTCGCTATGAGTCGGAAACGACTCGATGGCACAAAGCAACAACAACAACATGCTGTTATCTGGATTACATATGTATATTCAGTCAATAACAATAGAGACACTATAGGTAGGATTCAGTTTCCTGAAAGAACCCTCTGAACACAGTTTTTAATCTACAAAGTGAGGATTAAAATCTCTATCCAATCTGCATCACTGAGTCTCTCTGAAAAGCAGATATGATAAGGTATGTGAAAGTCTTTTATAAACTATAAAGCAGCGTGTTGATATTTAGACGCTAAAATAGTAGAGTAACGTGATCTTTGTAATAGGCCTACCTGATTGCCACTGGAAAATGGACAAGAATAATTAAGAATACATTAGAACAAAGACTATTTTATACCTAAGAAAATTCTTCAGTTGTTCCCTCTGCCTCTTCCTCAGGAAATTAAAGCACTAAACATTAGAAAGAGAACAAATCCCATAGATATTATCTCACCTAATCTGGTTATTTGAGGTTGAGAAAAAGAAAACTCAGGAGAGTTAAGAGAGGTGAACAGTAATACTTTTAGACAAGCCAGAATCTGTCTCTTTCCATCTAACAACAGAAAATAAAGATCAATGTTTTAGGAATAATATGCTTATAAATTTAATGTTTTTAATAAATTCAACTAGAAATTAATAAATTTAGTGCTTTATGTTCTTCTTCCTCATTTTCATTGATTATTTTCATAAACCCCTTTGCTACCATTAATTTACCAAGCATTGCTCCACCATGATATCTATATTTTTCTATTTCCATAACTTTCTTAAGGCTGGTTTTTG
>NW_006399872.1:8300850-8306813 GCF_000299155.1 Elephantulus edwardii
TTGAAATGAAAAATAAATAAATTAAAATATTTAAAAAAAGAAAATGGGAGGAGTACACAGAGTCACTATGCCAAAAGGAATTAGATGACACAGAAGAATTTCATGAAACAATGTATGAACAAAGAGACTGTGGTGATAAAGGCGGAATTTCAAGCTGCTCTGAAGAAATTGGCAAAAAACTAGGCCCTAGGAATTGATGGAATACCAGTGAAATATTTCAACAAACATGCCCTGGACACACTTATCACCTGGCAAACTGACTGAAGAGATCCATATTTGTTCCCATTCCAAATAAAGGTGACTGGACAGAATGTGGAAATTCTCGAACAATATCATTACTATCACATACAAGCAAGATTCTGCTGAAAATTATCCAAAAATGACTGGAACAGCACATCAACAGAGAACTACCAGATGTGCAGGCTGGGTTTAGAAGAAGCTGTTTTACTAGGAATTAATAGAGCTAGTGTTAGATGGATCTTAACTGAGAGCAGAGATTACCAGAGGAATATCTATTTGTGTTTCATTAACTATGCAAAGGCATTTGACAGTGTGGATCATAACAAACTGTGGCTAACTCAGAGAAGAATGGGAGTCCCAGAACACATGATTGTGCTTATGCAAAACCTATACTTGGACCAGGAGACATTAATCAGATCAGAGCAGGGAAACACTGCATGTTTCAGAATCAAGAAGGGTGTACACCAGTGATATGTCCTATCACTACATCTTTTCCATCTAAATGCAGAACAGATCATTAGGGAGGCTGGACTAGAGGAGGAATGTGGCTTTAGGAAGACTCATCAGCAATCTATGTTATGCAGACGACACAACTTTGCTTGCCAAAACTGAGAAGGACCTGAGCCATTTACTGCAGAGGGTCAAGGACTGCAGCCTTCGATATGGATTGAAGCTCAACATCAAGAACACAAAGATTCTCGCCACTACATTGATTGGCAGCATCATGATAGACAGTGAAGAAACTGATATTGTTAACAGCTTCAATTTGCCTGGTTCCATAATCAATACTCTTGGCACCAGCAGTTAGGAAATCAAAAGATGAACTGCATTGGGGAAAATCTGCTCTCAGGGACTTCTCCAGAGTACTAAAGAACAATGATGCCATGGTCTTCGCAATTACTTGCTATGCATCAGAGAGCTATGCAATGACTAAGGATGATAGAAGAAGAATTAATGCCTTTGACTTGTGGTGCTGGATAAGAGTATTGAATATACTATGAACTGCTAAGAGAGCAAACAGGTCTGTCCTGGACAGGGTGAAACTGGACAGCTCCTTAGAAGCAAGAATTTTGAAGCTCCGTCTAACATACTTTGGGCATGTTACCTGAATGGACCAGTCCGTGGAGAAAGACATCATCCTTAGAAAAGTGGAGGGATAGCTCAACAGAGAAAGACCCTAGATGAAATGAATTGACTCAGTGATAGGGGTAATATGAGTAGATGTGTCAGAGACTATGAAACTGTCTCAAAATAGAGCAAGGTTCAGAGTCACTACGTCACAAGTGACTTGACAGTACATAACAACAGCAACAAGGAATACTTCTGAGAAAATCATCAAAGACGTTGGACTTTATGAAGAGGAGTGTGGTGTAAGGATTGGAGGAAGACTCCTCATCAATCTGTGTTATACAGATCACACAACCTTGCTTGCAGAAAGGGAGAAGGACCTGATGGCTTGCTTCACAAGATCAAGACTGCAGCCTTAGATATGGATTACACCTCAATATCAAGAAAACAAAAATCAGTCCTCAACTGTAGCACATCCTTTGGACCCAGAAATCCTCACTCCAGATATACCTACAGAAGTAGCAACCATAGACAAAGCAGAGAGTCAAGATGAAATGGAGCTACCTTGGGATTGCTACCCTCCACAGACAGAACTCTAGCTCGGTTAAAGAGCCTTTGACCAAGTTCATTGGACATCTAGTGGTGAGGTAGAAAAAAATGTCAATATCAGCAAGACTGAGAACTTTGTAACATGGGCCTAATGCTGTACTTGTGAGCACATTTTGAAAACTGTCTTGTCTGAGTGACTGTATTTGGCTACTAACCTGAATTATATCCTATTGACTTAAAAAAAATTTACTAAAGTGCCCCTGTTACAAGCTATAGTCTTTCCAGTCACCAGCTATGCTTCTGAGAACTAGTCAATTAATAAGGATGTTAGAAGAAGAATCAATGCATTTGACTTGTGGTATTGATGAAGAGTGATGCATATATCAAAGACTTAAAAAAGAACAAACAAGTATGTGTTGGAGAAAGCACACTCAGAATGTTCCTTAGAGGCAATATTGAGAACACGTCATCTCACATACTTTGGTCATGTTGTTAGAAGAAGCTATTCTTTGTAAAAGGATGTCATCCTTGGAAAGGTTGAGGGTCAATGAAGGAAAAGAAGACTTTCAATGAGTCGGAGTGATGCATTGTCTGTGGCAATGGACTCAAATGTGCTGGGGTTGATAAGGACAGCTCAAAATAGGGCAGAGTTCATATCTGTTGCTCATGAGGTCACTGTGAGTCGTACTCAACTCGATGGTGCTTAATAATAACAAAAAAATGCTTCACAGACTATATCGTCCCAAATTGTCCTGGGCATGACACTGTAGAAAAGTAATGAAATATGAAGTAAGAGACTTCAGTTCTTATTCTGACTGAAGTAATGTAAACATCTTTGTGGATTTTGTTGTATGATATCCTTAAATATAATGTGCATCTCTCAGGACTATAATGAGAGCTAATTGAGGTGTCATTGTTGTTAGGTGCTGTCAAATTGATGATGACTATAAGCAACCCTCTGTACAACAGAATCAAAATTTCCCCATCCTCTGCTAGTCTCATCATCTCCATATATAATTGAGTGCATTGTTACAGTCACTGTATCAATCCATCTTATTGAGAATCTTTCTCTATTTTGCTGAAACTTCATTTTTCCAAGTATGATAATTTTTCCCAAAGACAAGCCTCTTCTAGCATGATACTCAAAGTATGTGAAAACAATTTTGACCGTTATTGGATCTTAGAATGCTCTGATTGTACTTTCTCCAAGATCTATTTCTTTGTTCTTTTGGCAGGTTGAGGGATATTGAATATTTCTTCTCCAACATCACAACTCAAAGGGAATTCTTCTGTCATCTTTATTGATTGTCCAACTATTAGATGCATAGTAAGTAATGGAAAAGACAACAGTTTGGATCAGATACACCATAGTCTTTAATGTGACATTATTGTTCTTTAATACTTTGAAGAGGTCCTTGACAACAGATTACCTGAATGCAATATGTATTTTTATTTCTTGACTGCTAGTAACAAGAGTGTTGAATGCAGATCCAATAAGATAAAATAATTGACAATTTCAATCTTTTCTCCATATATCACGATGCTCCCTATTGACCTACTGGTTAGGATTTTTGTCTTCTTGATGTTGCAATGTAATCCATATTGAAGATTGTAACCTTCAGATCTTCTGCAGCAGTTGTTTCAAGTCTCCCTCACTTTCAGCAAGCAAGATTTTGTCATCTGCAAATAAAGGTTGTTGAAGAATCTTCTTCAGATCCTTGTACCATATTCTTCTTCATAATGTCCAGCTTCTTGAATGATTTGCTCAGCATAGAGATTGAGTGGATAAAAGAGCCAGCTGTGATGCACACTTTTCCTGATTTAAAACCATACAGTGTTCTCTTGCTCTGTTTGATGACAGCTTCTGAGTATAGATATCAGTTTTGCATGAGCTAAAATAAATTAAGAGTTCTGATATTCTCAATGTTAGTTGTCATTTGTTATGATCCACAGAGTCGACTGCCTTTACATAATCAGTAGAGCATAATCAATAGATATCCTTCTGAAATTCTCTGCTTTCAGCCAAGACCCAACTGATATAAGTCATGATAACCTGGTATTATGACCTCTTCTAAATCCAGCTTGACTTTCTGGCAGTTATTTGTGGATGTACTGTTCCCTCAACATTTTTTAATAATCTTCAGGACGATTTTACTTAAATATGACATTAATGATATTGTTTGGTAATTTCACATTCTGTTGTACCATAGTTTTGGAAATGGTTACAAATAGGGATTTCTTCAGGGCAATTGGTGAGGTAACGGCATTCCAACTTCCTTTTTTTAATTGAGATTTTAATGAAAGTTTATAGAGAACTTGGATTTCCATTCATTCATTGTTGCACATTTTCCTCCCTGCCCACTCCACCCCAAGTACACCTTTCTCTTTGAAAAAAAATTTTTTTCATTGTTGCACAATTCCCCCCTCCCCAATCCACTTTGCTATGCAGCTGTTATTCTAGACTAACATGCAAATAATACCTAATCATGTATTCCTTTTAGGTAGTTCTTTTCCTCATCTGTTTCAATGCAGTATACATTCTTTATCCCCTCTTTTCTTAGTCCCCCCCACCCGGGGCCCCAATGTCAGTCCAGTTTTATAATAGTAGCACCATGCAGTATTTGTTCTTTTATAACTGAGATATTTCACTCAGCATAATGTCCTCCAGGATCACCCATTTTGTATAATATTTCATGAGTTCTTTGTTTTTCAATGCAGCATAGTATTCCATTGTGTGAATATACACACAAGCTATGGCTTCTCTATCTATTTATTTGTTGATAGGCACTTAGATTGTTTCCTTCTCTTTGTTATTGTAAACAATGCAGACATAAACATGAATGTGCATATATTTGCCTGGGTGGCAGTTCTGGATGTTTTTTTTTAAGGTATATTCACAATAGTGAAATTGCTGGGTAAAATGGTATTTCTATTTTCAACTTGCTGAGAAAGAGCTATACTGCCTTCCAGAGTGGTTTGCACCATTTTACTCTCCCACCAACAGTGAATAAGGGTTCCAATTTCTCCACAACCTCGCCAGCATTTGTTGTTGGCTGCTCTGTTGAATTTTACTATTGTTACTGAGGTGAGATGATATCTCATAATTGCTTTGAGTTGCAACTCTCTTAGAGCTAGGGATTTTGAACTTTTCATGTGTTTGTTTGCCATCTGAATGTATTCTTTGGTAAAGTGTCTGTTCATATCCTGTGTCCATTTTACAACTGGGTTGTTTACCTTTGTCTTGTAGTAGTGCTTGAATATTCTATAAATTCTAGCTATAAATCCCTTATCAGATATGTCATTACCAAATGTTCTTTCCCAGTCAGTGGCTTTCCTTTTTACTCTGTTGGAGAAGTTTTTTTATATGTATGATGTTGTTGCTGTTGTTGTTGTTGTGCCACCATTCACCTATGACTCATAGTGACCCTATGTACAATAGCCCTAAAGCCTGCTCTATCCTGTGCTACTCTTATTGTCTCTGACAATCCAACCCCATTACACCAGTGTAATACACCAATCCATCTCATCGAGGATCTTCCTCTCTTGCTCTGTCCCCTTACCCTTCCAAACATGATGTCCCTCTCCAAGGACTGGTCCCTCCTTGCAACATGTCTAAAGTATGTCAAAGTTTCAGAATCCTTGCCTAAAGGAACAGCGTAGTTTAATCCCCTTCAGGATGAACCTGTTTGTTCTCTTAGCAGTTCATGGTATATTCAATATTCTTCACTAGCAACACAGCTCAAAGGCATCAATTCTTATCATCCATAGTCATTGTCCAGCTCTCTGATGCATAGCAAGTGATTGCAAAGGCCATAGCCTGTATCAGGTGCACCTTAGTCTCCGGACTGACATCCCTACTTTGGAGAGGTCTCTGACAGCAGACTTTCCCAACACAATACATCTTTTAATTTCCTGGATGCTGGTGCCAAGAGTGTTAATTGTGGAGCCAAGCAAGCTAAAGCTGTTTTCAATCTCAATCTCTTTACCATCCATCACGATGGTGCCTATCATCCGGTGAAGTCTCTCTCAGGGAGGAGTGATAGGGAATGGCAAAGGACACACTGACAAAGGAGATTAATCAGAACTGACTTTGACAAGCACTGTGG
>NW_006399872.1:8306913-8309105 GCF_000299155.1 Elephantulus edwardii
TGACCATAGATAGATGGGTTGATCTCTGGATTCTCAATTCGATTCCATTGATCTATGTGTCTGTCATTGTACCAGTACCATGCTGTCTTTACTACTAAATTTATATATACTAACATGAAAAGATGATGAACACATTAATTAACAAAAGAGTAAAAGGCATAATAGATCCAATGGAGGAATTTCTTTTCTTCCTTTTTCTTTTCGGAGAGCGAACTAGTGGGGAGGGGTGGGCAGGGCGAAAAGTGCGGTAATGAATGGATGGAAATCCAAAATCTCTGTAAATGTTTATTAAAATTTATTTTTAAAAAGGCATAATAGATCATAAAACAACGTGAACAATGTGTTTCTCTGTGTTGAGGTATGTGCTTGTGTTTACTTTAACAAAGGTCTGGGGAAGTTTGGGGTGCCCTAGCAAGGCAAACAATTAAGTATTCAGTTGTCAACTGAACAAAGTGTTGGTGACCCCTCAGCACCTGGCTAACTAAAACCAACCAGAGGCATCTCAGGAAATTAATAAACAAACAAACAACGTGTTTATCTGTTTCAAAAAGGTCACAGTCATTGAAAATCCTCTGGAGTGCAGGTCTACTCTGAAACACCTGCATTTGTCAGGAGTTGAAATCAATGATTGTTTGGTTTCGAGGAAATAAATGTCACACTCTTTACAATAGTTTCCTAAGAAGAAATAGAGAATGGAGAAGTAAAAAGGGGAAAATAAAACCTGGCCTGAAAAAAAGAAAAAATGAAAGAAAATTATCTTCTTTATATACTTCTCTCAATATTTGAATATTTCAGAAAGTGTAGAAAGCATGTCTTACTTATAGGGAATCTGGTGACACACTTCTTAATCAGGCCACTGTCACAAGTCACAAGCCAAGTGAAGTGATTGCATAATGACTAACTGAATGTAGAGCCTCAAGCAAGATAAAAAAAAAGGGGGGGTGGTGGCAAGAATGTCCATATTGGTTGTAAGTCACACCTGCATGGAAATTTCTTTTGCATCTTATGGGGTGATCATATCAAATCATACCATGGGAATAATGCATTACATTTTTCTGGTATATTCTCCTTTTAGCCAAGATCCATCTGAAATCAGTAATGATATTCCTCATTATACATTTTCTTCTGAATCCAGTACCTTTCCACTGTTGGATTTTACCAAATTCACAGAAACTTAACACGCACTAACTCAGAGTTAATGTGGTTTATTAAGTTAACAATTTAGAAGTAATAGCGTAGCTGTCATGTTTTAATTACCTCCAGAAAAATTTTGCTTGTGTGTGAAAATAATTATATTGTACCATAATTTCCCTATTCTAATGAAACAGGGTTTTTTCGAGTAGCATGAAGTATGAAACTTAATAGAAATATTCAGTCCATCAGCCATGTAGTCTTCCAAATTTCTTGACAGAAACAAGTGAGCGTTTCCAGAATTGTGTCCTTTGTTTTGAAGCATGTCACCTGGCATTCTGTTAATTCCTGAAATCTTGTTTCTTTGTCTATTCCTTCAGTGATGTCTTCCCTCAGCACCACTGGTTCTTGATTATATACTGTCTCCTGAAATATAGAAAATTAAGAAATTTATTTCAATGTAACAATTTTGTACAAAGTCTAGCCTTGGACAAACTTGGGAAAATAAAACTTTGAAAAATATTTTTGCTCCTGGGGTTTTCAATCTTTTATGCCCCTAAATATCATACTGAGACAGAATCAGCATAGAAACGGACTTTTGTAACAGAAGTCAGAAACACCTTTTTATTCTCACTGCTCCATCACATAACTTTCTATTTTTCTGCTGGGTCAGCTAACCCACCACAGCAATCACACTGAATTCAAAAGAACTTCCAAAGCATATTCACAGTTACATGCTTTATTGCAGTAATAATGCAGACATAATAGGAAACTATAAGTACTATAATGAAATGTGCAAAGAGCTAGAGTCAGAAAAATCAAAGGGCCAAACTCGCTCAACGTTTCTTAAGCTGACAGAACTGAAGAATAAATTCAAGCCTTGAGTAGCAATACTTAAGGATGCTTTGGGCAGGATAGCAAATGATCAAGGAAGCTTTAAAAGAAGATGGATAGCCAATAAGCACATGAAGAAATGTTCAAAATCCCTAGCTCTGAGAGAGATGCAAATCAAGACAACCATGAGATATCATCTCACTTCAGTAAGACTAGCAAAATTTAAC
>NW_006399872.1:8317465-8338680 GCF_000299155.1 Elephantulus edwardii
AAAGGACACACTGACAAAGGAGATTAATCAGAACTGACTTTGACAAGCACTGTGGCAATTGGACAATTAAAACAGACATTCGGATGGCTGGGAAGAACAAACTGGGGAGGAGGGTAGAGAGAATGGTGCAGTAATGAAGGAATGAAGACCCAAAATCCCTGTAAATGTTCATTAAAATTAATGAAATTTAATAAAATTTTAAAAAAAGAAAAAAAAACAAAGACAGAAGAAGAAGAAAAGAGCAAGATGGATGACAGATGGGACAGAATATTGTACTGGAGTGCCAAGAAACCAAAGCAAAGGGAATGAATCAAGAAATCAGGGAGCTGAACAGAAGATTATAGAGGGCAGCACAGAAGATAAAGAAAAGTATTACAATGAAATATACAAAGAGCTAGAGTAAGAAAATCAAAAGGGCCAAACTCACTCAGCATTTCTTAAACTGAAGAAACTGAAGAACAAATTCATCCCTTAAGTTGCAATACCTAAGGATGCTTTGGACAGAATATTAAATGATCCAGGAAACACTAAAAAGTGATGAAAGGAGTATACAGAGTCACTGTACCTAAAGGAATCGGCTGACATGGAACAATTTCATGAAACAATGTATGAACAAGGAGGAAATTCAAGCTGCTCTGAAGGAATTGGCAAAATGCAAGCCCCCAGGACTTAACGGCATACCAATTGACATATTTCAGCAAATAGATGCTGTCCTGGATGTTCTCACCAAGCTGTGACAAGAAATCTGGAAGACAACCACCTGGTCAACTGACTGGAAGAGATCCCTAATTCTTCCCATTCCAAAGAGAATTGACCTGACAAATGCAGGAATTATCAATCAGTATCATTAATATCACATGCAAGCAAGATTCTGCTGAAAATTATCCAAAAACAACTGAAACAGCACATAAACAGAGAACTGCAAAATGTACAGGCTAGGTTTAGAATAGACATAGTACTAGGGATAGCATAGCTAATGTTACCTAGATCTTGGCTCAAAGAAGGGAGTATTATGTGTCTGTGCTTAATTGACTATGCAAGTCATTTGACTGTGTGGATCACAACAAACTGTGGCTAAATCGGAGAAGAAAGTGAATCCCAAAACACTTGATTGTGATTATGCAAAACTTATACTTGGACCAGGAGGCAGTCATCAGAAGAGAGCAAGGAAACACTGCATGGTTCAAAATTTGGAAGGGTGTACTCCAGAGAGGCTTCTTATCTTCCTATTTTTTCAATCTGTGTGCAGAAGAAATCATTTGGGGTGCTGGGTTCTATGAGGAGAAATGAGGCATCAGGATTGGAGGGAGACTCATCAACAACCTGCATTTATTTTTAGATCACACAACTCTGTTTCTGCTTGCTGAAACTGAGGAGAACCTGAAGCGCTTGCTGTAGAGGATTAAGGACTGCAGCATTCAATATGGATTGAAGCTCAACATCAAGAAAACAAAGATTCTCACCACTGGGCCTGTTGGTAGTATCATGACAGATGGTGAAGAGATTGAGATTGTTAACAGCTTTATCTACACAATCAATAAATATTCTTGATACCAGCATCCAGAAAATCAAAATACAAATTGCACTGGAAGAGTCTACTATCAGGGACCTCTCCAGAGTATTGGAGAGCAACAACGACAGTCTGGAGACAAAGGGGCACCTGATCAAGGCCAGAGTCTTGGCAATTAATTGGTATGCACCTGAAAGCTGGACAATGACTACTGATGGTAGAAAGAGAATTGATGCCTTTTACTGTGGTGCTAGGAAGGAATATAGACTATACCATGAACTGCTAGGAGAACTAACAGGTTCATCTGAGAGAGGGTGAAACCAGGCTGCTCCTTGGAAGCAAGGATTCTGAAGCTTCATCTGACATACTTTGGCCATGTTGCAAGGAGGAACCAGTCTTTGGAAAGGAATATCATGTTTTGGAGAATGGAAGGACAGCACAAGAGAGGAAGATCCTCCATGAGATGGACTGACTCAGTGACTGACATAAAGGGGTAGGTGTGTCAGAGATGATAAGGTTAGCTCAAGATAGAGCAGGGTTGAGGGCTGTTGTACTAGGGTCGCTATGAGTTGCAAGTGACTCAACAGCACATAACAATGACAACAGTGTTCTCTTCCTCTGTTTACTCTATAACCACTTGATCTAGGTATAGATTTTGCATGAGCACAATTAAATATTCTGGGATTCCCATTCTTCTCAATTTTAGTCATAATTTGTTATGATCCTCACAGTCAAATGATTTTGAATAGTCCATAAAGCACAAACAGACATTTTTCTCTTCTTTATTGCTTTCAGACAGAATCCATTTGATATCAACAATGATAGCCCTGGTTCCATGGCCTTTCTAAACCCAGTTTGAACTTCTGGCAGTTCTATATTTATGTACTGTTTTAGCCATTTTTTAGAGATCTTCAGCAATAAATTCTTTGCTGTTGTTACGTGCCATCGAGTTGCCTGTGACTCATAGCAACTCTATGTACAACAGTTCTAAACCCTGCTCTATCCTGTGCCAATCTTATTGTCTTTGACACACCTCCCCCCAATACCCTAGTTACTCAATCAGTTCATCTCATTGAGGGTCTTCCTCTCTTGTGCTGTCCCTCCACCCTGCCTAGCATAATGTCTTTATTCAAGGACTGGTCCCTCCTTGGAACATATCCAAAGTATGTCAGCTGAAGCTTCAGAATTCTTGCCTCCAAGGAACAGTGTAGTTTCATTCTCTCTAGGATGAACCTATTAGTTCTTCTAGCAGCCCATGGTATATTCAATACTCTCTCCAGCACCGAAGCTCAAAACCATTAATTATCCCTCCATCCTACATTGTCCAATTTTCCAATGCATAGCAAGTAATTGCCTGGGTCAGGCACACCTAAATCTACAGACTAACATCATTGCTCTCAGTACTTTGAAGAGGTCTCTGACAGCTAATTTTCCCAATGCAATTCGGCTTTTGACTTCCTGGCTGCTGGTGCCAAGACTGTTGATTGTGGAACCAAGCAAACTAAAGCTGTTAGTAACCTCAATCTCTTTACCATCTCTCATGATGCTACCAATTGGCCCAGTGATGAGAATCTTTGTTTTCTTGATGTTGAGCTTCAAACCATATTGAAGGTTGCAGTCCTTGACCCTCTGAAGCAAGGACTTCAGGTCTTCCTCAGTTTCAGCAAGCAGGCTTGTGTCATCTACAAAACACAGGTTGTTTATGAGTCTTCCTCCAATCCTGATACCACAGTTCTCCTCATACAGCCCAGTCTCCCGGAAGGTCTGTTGCATATATAGATTGAAAAGAGACGACACATCTCTGGTGTAGAGGTGATATTAACAATAGTTTTCTATCATTTCCATGTTCTGTTAGATCACCTTTCTTGGGAATAGGAACAAATGTGAATCTCTTCCAGTCAGTTAGCCGGTCATCTAACCTACAAATTTCCTGGCATAGACCAGTAAGAATGTTCAGGGCTGCTTTTGTTAGGTGAAACATGTTAATTGGTATTCCATTGATTCATGGGGCCTTATTTTTTGCCAATGCCTTCATTGCAACTTTGCAATTTCCTTCATTATCAATGGCTCTTGATCATCTGGTCCTTTCTGAACTATTTCAGTGTGAGCCAATTCTTTTTGGTTCAATGATTCTACGTATTCCCTCCATCTGCTTTTGATAGTTCCCGGAACACTGAAGATTTTGCCCAAAACATCTTTTAGTATTTCAACTTAAGGCTTGAGTTTGTTTTGAAATCTTTCATCTTAAGAAACACAGAGCTAGTTCTTTCCTTTTCATTCTTTAATTTCAGTTCTCTCCATATTCTGTTACAATAGTTTGCTTTTTCTTCTCGAGTTGTTCTTTGAAATCTTCTATTCAGTATTTTTACACCAACATCTCTTCCCTTTGTTTTGACTACTTGATTCTCTGATGCAATACTCAGTCTCTTCTGACATCCATTTTGGTTTTTCTTTTCTCTGATATGCTTAATATCACCCCATAGCTCATCTGGTATTCGATCATTGGTGTTCAATGCTTCAAACCTATTCTTGAAGTAATATTTAAGTTCAAGTGGTTTAAACTCAAGATCACATTTTGGTTCTTGTGGACTTGTTTTCATTTTCTTCAGTTCCAATTTAAACTTGCACATGAGTAATTGGTGGTCTATTCCATAGTCAGCACTTGGCCTGATTTTGACTGCTGATATCAAGCTTCTCAACAATTCCTTTCACAGATGTAGTCAGTCTGATTCCTGAACAGTCCATGAGGTGAGAGATTCATGGGTAAAATTGCCATTTGTATTTTTTTAAAAAGATACTTATGATAAAGAAATCATTTAAAATATAAAATTAAATCATTCTAGCCTGTCCTGTACTGAAATTATCATATTCAATCATTTCTAGCCTTATTTCTGTCACCAAGTTCATACTTTTCAATAATCATTTCTCCTTCATTGTTTCCAACTTTTGCATTCCAGTCACCAATTATTATTAATGTGTCTTACCTGTATGTTTGGTCAATTTCAGAGTGCAAAATTTGGTAAAAATATTTAATTTCCTCCTCCTTGACTGATGCATATATTTGAATAATAATCCTATTAACTGGTCTTCCTTGTGTGTATTTGGATAATATTCTATCACTCACAATACTGTAGTTCGGGATAGAACTTGACGTTACCTTTTAACTATGAATGCAATACTATGATTGTTGGTGAAAAGATTAAAAGTTCAACAATTTTATTATATTTGGATCCACAATCAAGACGCTTGGTACCAGAAATCAAAAGATGTGTTGCATTGGGAAAATCTGTTGTCAAGACCTCCCCAAGACACTAAGGAGAAGTAATGTCACTTTAAAAACTAGCATGCAAAACAAAAACTAACATGCACCTAATTACTTCTTATGCATGTGAAAGTTGGACAGTGAATAAGGGTGACAGAGAAGAATTGATGTCTGAGTTGTAGTGCTGGAGAAGAGTACTGAACATCTCATGGACTGACAAAGATTAAATAAATATGTCTTGGACAAAGTGCAGCCAGTGTGCTTCTTAGAGGCAAGAATGGTGAAACTTAGTCTCACATGCTTTGGGCATGCTTTTGTGAGCCCGTTGAGTCACAAGCAATCCATAACCGATACTTGAGCAGGTTTTCAGTGAAAATAAAGTGTGTGGGAGGATACCTCTCTCTCTTGCAAGGCAGCTGGTGCATTCAGACCATGCCTTTTGGATTGCAATGCAGTTGCTTATTAACTGGTCATCAGAGCTCCCTGACATGGTATTGTTGTTGTTGTTAGATGTTATCAAGTTTAGTATGGCTAACAGGAACCCTATCAACAACAGACTTGAATTCTGCCTTATCCTATGCCATCCTCATCATTTCTGATACACTTGAGCCCAATGATGCACTCACCATGTCAATCAACCTAATTGGGGTTCTTCCTCTCTTTTTTTAACCTTCTACCTTTCTAGGCATGGTATCTCTTTCCAAGGAATAGCCTGACTCAAGCCATGGTCTTTTTCAGTCACTTGCTATGAAATGAGTAAGAATGACAGAAGAATTGATGCCTTCTAACTGTGGTGTTGGAGAACAGGATTGCCAAAAGAACAAACAAATATGTCTTGGAAAAGGTGCAGCTGAAGTGTTCCTTGGAAGTAAATATGGCAAAGCTTCATCTTTTTGGCATGTTTTTAGAAGGGGCTATTCTTTGAAAAGGGACATCATACTTGGAAAAGTGGAGGGTCAGCAAAAGATAGAAGGATCCTCAACTGAATGGAACAATACAGTGACTGTAGCAATGGCTTGGGTACATTAGAGATGATGAGAGTGCACAGGATAGAACAGAGTTCAGATCTGTTGTTGATAAGGTCCCTATAAGTTGCAGTCAGCTCAACATCATTTAAAATCAACATATGCAAAAATAAAAATTATTCAAGGAGCATTAAAAGAACATAGAAGGAATACGCATAGTCATTGTACAAAAAAAAAAAGGATGTTCAGTCTTTTAGAAGGTAACATATGATCAAGAACTGTGGTACTACACGGAAAAAAGTCTAAGCCAAATTGAAGGCATTGGTAAAAACCAAGGTTTCAGTAATTGACAGAATACCAATTGAGAAGTCTCAACAAAGAGATGTAATGCTGGAAGTGCTTGCTTATCTGTGCCAAAAAAAAATTTGGAAAATGACTGTCTGAAGCGTGAAAATACTGTAAATTTAAAAAAAAAAAAAAAAAGATAGAAACTCAACTGACTGAAAGATATCCTTATTTTGCCTATTCAAAAAAAGTAATCTGAGGGGGCGGTAGTCGAGGGTGGTGGGAGAAGGAGGATGTGGCCAATCACTTATAAATGGCGCCGAAGCAGGACCCGAAGCCTAAATTCCAAGAGGGTGAGCGAGTGCTGTGCTTTCATGTGCCTCTTCTTTGTGAAACCAAGTGTGTAAAGGTTGCCATAAAGGACAAACAAGTGAAATGCTTTATACATTACAGTGGTTGGAATAAAAACTGGAATGAATGGGTTCCAGAAAGCAGAGTGCTCAAATACGTGGACACCAATCTGCAGAAACAGCGAGAACTTCAGAAAGCCAATCAGGAGCAGTATGCAGAGGGGAAAATGAGAGGAGCTGCCCCAGGAAAGAAGACATCTGGTCTGCAACAGAAGAATGTTGAAGTGAAAACGAAAAAGAACAAACAAAAAACACCAGGAAATGGAGATGGTGGCAGTACCAGTGAGACTCCTCAGCCTCCTCGGAAGAAAAGGGCTCGTGTAGATCCTACTGTTGAAAAATGAGGAAACATTCATGAACAGAGTTGAAGTTAAAGTGAAGATTCCAGAAGAACTGAAACCATGGCTTGTTGATGATTGGGACTTAATTACTAGGCAAAAACAGCTGTTTTATCTTCCTGCCAAGAAGAATGTGGATTCCATTCTTGAAGATTATGCAAATTACAAGAAATCTCGGGGAAACACAGATAACAAGGAATATGCTGTTAATGAAGTTGTGGCTGGGATAAAAGAATACTTCAATGTAATGTTGGGCACTCAACTTCTCTACAAATTTGAGAGACCTCAGTATGCAGAAATCCTTGCAGATCGCCCTGATGCACCCATGTCCCAGGTGTATGGAGCACCACATCTACTGAGGTTATTTGTGCGAATTGGAGCAATGTTGGCCTATACACCTCTGGATGAGAAGAGCCATGCTTTATTACTGAACTATCTTCATGATTTCCTAAAGTACCTGAGAAAGAATTCTGCCGCTTTGTTTACTGCCAGTGATTATGAAGTGGCTCCCCCTGAGTATCATCGGAAAGCTGTGTGAGACTGCTAACACTTGCTTATATATTTGGAACTCTGTAAACACATTTTTGTTCTTAGTCCTTCTCTTGTACAAATGATGTACTTTGAAAATGTTAGCATATAGCAAAATTGATGTATGTTTGTTTTCTGTTTGATTTTAAACAGAGAAAATAAAAGGGGTTGGTATATTAAAAAAAAGTAATCTAATACATTGTGTAAATTATCAAGCAATATTTACTACTATTGTTGTTGTTGTTATGTGCCATCAGTTCTCCTGCGACTCATAGCGACCCTATGTACAACAGCCCTAAACCCTATTCTGTCCTGTGCAAGCCTCATTGTCTCCCCTCCCCCCCATTACTCCAGACAATCAATCCACCTCATAGAGGGTCTTCCTCTCCTGCCCTGTTCTCCCACACTCCCAAGCATGATATCCCTATCCAAGGATTGGTCCCTCCTTGCAACATGTTCAAAGTATATCAGATGAAGCTTCACAATCCTTGCCTCCAAGAAGCCGCCTGGTTTAACCCTCTTCAGGCTGAACCCGTTAGTTTTCTTAGCAGTTCATAGTATATTCAATACTCTTTTCCAGCACCTGAGCTCAAAGGCATCAATTCTTCTTCTATCTTCCCTAGTCATTGTCTGGCCCTCTGATTCATAGCAAGTAATGGCAAAGACCATGGCCTGTATCAGGCGCACCTCAGTCTCTAGAGTGACACCATTGTTCTTCAGTACCCTGGAGAGGTCCCTAACAGCAGATTTTCCCATCATGATACGTCTTTTAATTTCCTGGTTGTTAGGCCAAGAGTGTTGACTATGGATATTTAAAATTATACTGGTGATAATGATTTGAGTTATAAATTATTATCAACAAGAAACTACCACAGTTTCAAACCAGACTATGAAGATATAGTATAAGGAATATATATCATTGTTAACATCAGATGGACTGGCTGAAAGCAGAGAAAGAAAGATCTTTATATGTACTTTATTAACTACACAAAGGCATTCAACTGTGTGAAATATAACAAAGTCTTAATAGCTTGCAAAGAATGAGAATTTTAGAACACTTAATTATGTTCAATTAAGTGTTCAGAACACTTAATTCTATGTTCATATAGAACCTGTACAATTGTAAAGAGGCCATTTTCAAATAGAACAAAGGGGTACTTCATGATTTAAAATCTGGAAAGACGGATAAGAGGGTTTTATCCTTTCACCATGTTTATTCAATCCGTACACTGAGCAAATAATCCAAAAAGCTAGACTATATAAGGAAGAACACAGCATTAGAATTGGAGGAAATCTGATTAACAACCTGTAATATGCAGATAACACAATCTTGTTTACTAAAGAGTAAAAAACAATCGACGCATTAACTAAAGATCAAAGTGTAAAGTCTTCCATATGGATAATACTTAAATATACCAAAGCAAAAATCTTCGCAGATGGACCTACACTGTGATAAACAGAGAAAAGACAACCAAAGTTAACAAGAATATTATTTTGCTTGGATCCACCATCAATGCCTATGAAAGAGCAGTCAAAAACTCAAAGACATGTTGCATCGAGCTAACTTATTACACAAGACCTCTTTAAAGTATTAAAAGACAAATATACTACTGAAAGAAGTAGAACCAGGCAATGTTTTGCTTTATTTTACATAGGATCATAAGACTCAGAACTGTTTTAAGGCTCTAACCACAACCATAAATTATTCTTACACACATAGTGTCTGTTTACTGGGCGTCTTGCCAAGAAGCTCAGGTTAAAGTACAAACAGGCTGCAGTGCTTATCAGCTGGTTTGTTACAAAGCAACTAAGAGTGCTTGTTCAGAGTGATTTTACCTTTGGAATATTTTTAACTGTCCTATTTTGGTTTTTAATCCTTTTGGAGGGGCCAGGATTCTAACAGCTAAATTAGCATTCAAAGTACAGAAGGGGAACATATATACAAGAATATGGAATTCTCTAAAAGTTTTAAATGACTTAAGAGAAGCTTTTTGTTTTGTCCTGCTTTAGATATTATGGTCCCATTATTTAAAGCACATGACTTTTTTTCCCTAATCACAAATTCATTAATTGAACATTAATTTATACTATAAATATTTCTTAAAATGAATTTTAAAAATATGTTCTCAACTTTGTTCTGAACACATTACAACCCTCCAAGAACATAGTTCCATAATTCTGTGCTGCTGGTTGGCCTCTGGCCTACTGTACGACGAACTCCTTTAATAGTAACCATCACCACTCCCTCACAGCCACTGATTTGGAACCAACTCATAATTGAGAGTGACACTGGAGAACTTTGCTCATCTTTCTCCCTCCAAGTATGGCGGATTCCAACTATCAGAGAGTTGTGGTATTCAAATTAGTAGAATAACTCCCTAAAACTACACAACCAGAGAGAAAAACAGGTTTCTTTTGTCAGAAAATACTATAGTCAGGAGCTGTAAAACTCAATATAAGTGATATACACATTAAGTACTTATCAGAAGAGCACAAAAGAAATGTTCAGTAAATGGAAGAATGTATAGAGGTACATGTGTGTCTGTGTCAAGCACTGTATTATCAATACTATATTTCTTTCTCCTACTAATACATATTATAATACCCTAAGATAATACTAACGATGCTTGTAACATTTGCCTGAATTTCAAATTAGAAACATTTGCTTCTGTTTTATTGAGACACTAGAAGCACTCAGGGAAGAGATTCCCTTCTCACCTTCAAATCTACTAACCCACCCTTACCTGAATATAAAAATTCTGCCTGTTATGGCAAATATCTTTTCCAATTTTTTTCCCTCCATTAACTCCTATATTTTCATTTATTTTGTCTTGCATTACCATTTTACTTTCTATATTAAATCATTCCTATGAGTATAAAACCTCTCACCACCTCTATGAGGTGGATTGATTGACTGGGATAATTGGGATGGGAGTGTCAGAGACAGTGCGATTAGCACAGGACAGAGCGGAGTTTAGGGCTGTTGTACATAGGGTCGCTATGAGTCACAGGCGACTCGACGGCACATAACAACAAACAACAACAACATGAGTATAAAACACTATATCATCTTTCAAAAGTGTTTTCAGTTCTACTTCTATCTCAAACTAAAACATATTCTTACTTCCTTTTTATAACAAATGTCTTAAAATAATTTCCTATAACGTCATTACTTCAAGTTCTACAATCCCATTTTAATCACTTATTGGGGTTTTTTTTGTAGGTACCTTATTCTTTCTTTTTCTTCATAGCAAGTAGTATTATGTGTTTAATTCTTTATTTAGCTATTGTCTGTAACCTTAACTAGAATCCCCCGCTTTTAGAAGACCCTCAGTGAAAACTTGTCAAATGACAGAATGCATTTGTTTTTAAAGTTTTAATTGCTTACGGCACATAGAATTTCCATTTTGATGTAAGCTGTCTTTATCCATGAATGCTATGAATTTTGGAAGAATTTTATGATAATATTGCAAGGACTTGAGGGTTATCAGTATAAAAAGGAGGTATTCTCCTGTACCAGTCAGATCTGATTTGACGGTACACACACACACACAAAAAATAATAATAAAATAAAAAAGGAGGTATGGATCTGGTGTTATAATACTTAGAGAGTTTCACTAGTGGGAGAAAAATCGGCAATCTCCTTCCATTCAATTTACAGTCCCATAAATCCAATTATAGGGTCAGTTCCGATTTAATGATAGTGCATGAGTAAATACGAAAGGTTTTAGGAAATATACTTTACAAGCATGAATTATCACTAATATGGTATGATTATAATATGATTTTCAGAGGTTGTAAATTGCACAGAATGAATATGCCTGTCTTTCTCCCAAATATGTATGAAACATTTAAACTGGCAGAGAAGCTTAGCTTTTGGTCGAGCAACACAACTCTCCACAGACTATCCCACACTAGAGCCCTCCAGTAAATAACAGTGTCTTTTTATACCTTTTCAATCTCTATGCAGAACAGATCATCTGGGACGCTGGGCTTTATGAGGAGGAATGTGGTATCAGGATTGGAGGAAGGTTCATCAATAACCTGCATTATGCAGATGATACAACCCTGCTTGCTGAAACTGAGGAGGACTTGAAGAGCTTGCTACAGAAGATCAAGGGCTGCAGCCTTCAATATGGATTGAAGCTCAACATCAAAAAAAACAAAGATTCTCACTGTTGAGCCAATTGGCAGCATCATGATGGCTAGTGAAGAGACTGAGATAGTTAACAGTTTTCATTTGCTTGGCTCTACGATCTACACTCCTGCTCCCAGCAACCAGAGAGATGAATTACATTGGGAAAGTCGGTTGTCAGGGACCTCTCCAGAGTACTGAAAGCAAGGATATCAATCTGAGGACTTAGATGCACCTGATCCAGGCCATAGTCTTTGCAGCTACTTGTTATGCATCAGAGAGCTGAACAATTACTAGGGATGATAGAAAGAGAATTGATGTCTTTGAGCTGTGATGTTGGAGAAGAAACTATGCCATGAACAACTAGAAGAACAAACAGGTTGGTCCTAGAGAGGGTGAAACCAGGCTGCTCCATGCGCAAGAATTCTAAAGTTTGTGTAATATACTTTGGGCACTTTGCAAGGAGGTGCAGGGACAGTGCAAGAGCTGAAGATCCTTGATGATATGGATTAATTCAGTCACTGGGGTAATGGAGGTAGATGTGTTAGGGACAATACAGTTGACACAGGATAGAGCAGGATTCGGAGCTGTTGAACAGAGTTGGTGAGTCTCAAGCAACTAAATGTCTCACATAACAACAACGATAATGGCTCTTAGGAGATATTAATATTCATATTCAACCTATGTGTTGGGAAAAGAAGGAATTCTATTTTTATTTTGTTGTTGTTGTTGTCGTTAAGTGCTGTCGAGGTATAGGTGACTCAGTGTGACCCTATGAACGAAAGTCCTCAAAACCTGCATGACTTTCATCCTTTTATCCAAGTTCGTAGGGTTTCTGGAGGCACGCTATTTATGGAAGTAGATGTCACTCCTGCTTCCAAGCTTGTGTTAATCAGAGAGCTCCACCAAACACTGTCCGCCATGGGTAACCATTAACACATTTGACACATCAGTATCTCAGTGTTCAGCTTCACAACAACCACAAGTTACCTCTGTACAGCAAGTAGACAGACCAGGGCTATATGACCTAGAAAATGTTTGACAAAAAGCAATTAAGATCAGGTTCCAGGGCCTTGGATTAGAGCCACCCACTTTACAAATTTGAAAATTAAGAGAGTCAAGGGGCCTTCCTGTAAGTAAGTTGATTAAGTAAGACATCTAAGTATGCAAACGAATGGAAATCTCCTTCTTATCGTATTAGTTTAATTTTACTATAATACCCCATCATTTACACCACCTTATAATTTCCTTAACATTTATGTTTGTTATCTTAATGATAGTGAGAAAAATGACTTCCTCTTGAATGATAGGGCAGTTTATAGATGAGAAACATGAAAACAGAGAGATTCCACAAACAAAATAAATAAAGAGGTTTTTTCCATGTTCAGTATTCTGGTGAGCACTGGAAATGTAGCATGCTGTACGAGGCAAAAAAAGAGAAAATGAAGGAACACTGTTAAACATGTTCACAAAACACTAAGGTGGATGTATCATTATCTATGTAAACTTGTCTTCTCCAAGCTAGTATTGCCCTTTTTATCAGCAGCAAACAGTGGCTGAACAGTAAGATAAGACAGTGTGCTAAAGATACTGAAACCTGGCTCACTGAAGATATCAAGGATGCATTGTTACACTTTTTATCAAGGCTTTGGCTATCTTACAAAAAGACTTCTATGCATTTTATTCAAGCTATTATTTTGGAAATGGAGTGCTATAATAATGTGCTAATATATATGTATATTCTTAATGGCAATAATTTTGTGAGTGCTGTTTTATACTTTCAGTGAAGTCCTTTTTCACAGAATATATCTGAACATCATAATTTCAGAAGAAAATGTACTGAAGAGATTTCAAGGACAAAGGTGACATTAGAGTTAAAATCATAGAAATGTTACCGGCATTATATTTTAGTAAATCATAGTTTAACTTTTTTCTTTATTCAAACTATCTTCTCTCTCCTATCCCCTATATTGCCATTATAACTATCCTTCCCTGTCTTCCAATCATTTTTCTTATTGTTCTTACTTTCATCCTAGTCACATTTATGTAAGGGTAATCTTGTATTCTAATTGTGGATCCTGGCTGAAAGTAAAGAACACCAGAAGAATGTCTATTTGTGCTTTATTGATTATGCAAAAGCATTTGACAGTGTGGAAAATAACAAGTTGTGGCTGACACTGAGAAGAATGGGAATCCCAGAGCACTTAATTCTGCTCATAGGAAACATATATCTGGACCAGGTGGCTGTTGTGTGAACAGAGCAGCGGAGCACTGCATGGTTTAAAGTTAAGAAGGGTGTACATCAGGGTTGTATTCTCTCTCCACACCTATTCAGTCTGGATGCTGAGCATATTATTCAAGAAGCTGGACTTTATGAAGAGGAATGTGGCATTAGGATTGGAGGGAGACTCATCAATAACCTTTGTTATGCAGATTACACAACCTTGCTTGCTGAAAGTGAGGAGGAAGCATTTGTTGTAGAAGATCAAGGAGTGTAGCCTGGAGTATTGCATCTCAATGTCAAGAAAGCAAAGATTCTTACCACTGGACCAGTAAGCAACATCATGATCGATGAAGAAGAGATTAAAACTGTTAACAACTTCATCTTACTTGGATTCACAATTAACACCATTAGTACTGGCAGTCGGGAAATATGGAGAAGAATTGCACTGGGAAAATCTGCAGTTAAGGACTTCTCCAAATTATTGACGCATAATGATGTCAGTGTGAGGACTAAGGTGCATCTGATTCAGGCCCTGACCTTTCAGATCACTCGCTATGCATTTGAAAGCTGGACAATGAATAAGAATGACAGAAGAATTTATGCCTTTGAACTGTGGTGTTGAAGAAGATCATAGAACATCCTGCAGACAGCCAAAGGAAGAAACAAATGTCTTGCAAAGAGTGCAGCCGGAATGCTTATTAGAGGCAGAAATGATGAGGTTTCGCCTCACATACTTCGGGCCTGTTGCTTGGAAGGACTAATCCTTGGAAAGGGACATGATGCTTGGAAAAGTGGAGGGTCAGCGAAGGAGAGGAAGATCCTCAGCCACGTGGATTGACATGGTGACTGCCACAATGCATGCTAGTGTGTCAGAAAGTGCAAAGACGGCACAGGATAGGACGGGGCTCAGATCTGTTGTTTATTGGATCACTGTGAGTCATATTCAGCTGGACAGCACCTAAATAACAAAATAACAATTTTGTACTTAAACACTGTTTTCTTATTCTACCGCAAACACTGCTCTACCAATTGACTCCTCTCCTCCACCTGTTTTTCAGCCTTTTCCTCTCTAATGGTTACTTGTCAGCAGTACTTAAATCTATCAGACTTCTTAGGAACCAATTTATTCTTTCATTCTTTCCTCTCTCGACCAGTTTTCTCTTCTTTTCTCTCCTCCTCAACCCACAGGCTCACCAACCTCATCATGGTTGTCCTTTACAGGTCTCTCAGCATTGTATATCACTTCTCTTCTTGAAATTATCCTGCTCTCGTCTTCCAGGAAGTCAGGTTTTCCTGATTGTCTTGCTGGTTTCCTACACTAATGATCAGTCTGTTCTGAGTGTCACATATATTGTTCTATAGATGTGAATGCTGTTAACTCTCATTGATTCCTATCAGACTCACGGAAGCTCCACGAACAACGTGGTTGAACTGTTGTGATCAACAGAGTTCTCATTGGCTAATTTTTGAGAAGGAAATCACTAAGCTTTTCTTCTTAGTTTAGCTTAATCTAGAAACTCTACTGAGAGCTATTTTCTTTATAGCGACTCAAACACCTCCACTGACAGATAGGTATGGCTTAAGCGTGAACTGCATTAGCCTGGAACCAAACTCAGTCTCTTCGTACGTACTAAACTAAAACAAAGATCTCTGCATGTTGTTGTTACTTAATATGAGTCACTTAGTCATGTTGTTGTTATGTATCATCGAGTCAAGTATGACTCATTGCAACTCTATGAACAACCAATATGAGTACTGTCCTATCCTGTACCATCTTCACAATTTCTGTCACACTCAAGCCATTTACCAAAGCCACCACGTAAGCCCACCTAGTTGAGGGTCTTCCTCTCTTCCACCACCCCTCCCCCTTTCCAAGCATGATGTCCCTCTCCAAGAAATAACTTCTCCTAACAACATGTCCAAAGCATGTGAGACAAAACTTCATCATCCTTGCCTCCTTAGGAGCACTCTGGCTGCATCTTCTCTAAGACTTATCTGTTTGTTCTTTTGGAAGTCCACGGGATCGATCTTCAGCACTCTTCTCCAACACTGCAATTCAAAGGCATCAATTCTTCTTGTCATCCTTAGTCACTCATTGTCTAGCTCTCAGATGCATAGCAAGTGACTGAAAAGACCATGGCCTGAATCAGGTATACCTTTGTCCTCAAACTGGCTTCATTACTCTTCAATAATTTGGAGACTTCCTAACTGCAGACTTTCCCAGTGCAATACATCTGCTGAACTCTTGACTGCTGGTATCAAATATATTGATTATGGATCCAAATAAGATGAAGTCCTTGACATCTCAATTCTTTCTCTGTCCATCATGATGTTGTCTGTTGGTCAGTGGTGACAATTTTTTTTATGCTGAGATCAGTTTGAATGTCTCATAGAGACCCTATATGTACAATAGAACAAATACTGCTTGATGTTGTGCTGACCTCACAAACTCAGCTGTGTTTAAGCCCATTGTTGTAGCCACTGTGTTAATTTACCTACTTGATGCTGTTTCTTTTTTTTCTGACTGTCCACTTTCTCAAATATGATTGTTTTGCTATTACTTATAGAACCTTCAAAGAAAGGCCTATTTAATTTAAAAGTGGATGGCCAGTCTTTACTTTTAGTCTGTCTACTTTTCTGTCAGTTTGTCACACTATGTTGCTGTGTTTCTGGAAACTATACTACTGAAATTTCAAATATCAGCAAGATAACCCATAGTGGGGAAAAAATTCATCATAATGTAGATTCTGACTTATAGTAGACCCTATTGGAGCTCTAGTGGCTTCTTGTTGTTGTTGTTATGGGCTGTCAAGTCTCCCTAACTCATAGCAACCCTATGTACAACAGCCCTAAACCCTGATCTATCCTAAGCCAATCTTATCGTATCTGATACATCTACCCCCATTACCCCCGTCACTAAATCAATCCATCTCATCGAGGGTCTTCCTCTCTTGCACTGTCCCTCCACCCTTATAAGCATGACATCCCTCTCCGAGGACTGATCCCGCCTTGTAACATTTCCAAAGTATGTCAGGCGAAGCTTGAGAATCCTTGCCTCCAAGGAGTGACCTGGCTTCACCCTCTCCAGGATGAACTTGTTTGTTCTTCTAGCAGTTCATGGTATATTCAATATTGTTCTCCAGCACCATCGCTCAATTTTCATTCTGTCATCCTTAGTCATTGTCCAGTGTTCTGATACATAGCAAGTAATGGCAAAGACCATGGCCTGGATCAGGCGCACTTTAGTCTCCAGACTGACCTCGTTGTTCATCAGTACTTTGGAGAGATCTCTGACATCATACTTTCCCAACGCAATTTGTCTTTTAATTTTCTGGCTGCTGGTACCAAGAGAGTTGATTGTAGAGCCAAGCAAAGTAAAGCTGTTTACAATCTCAATCTCTGCTTAGCAGTAAGGAATTGCACTTCTAACACAAAGGTTTGGATCTACAAGCTGCTTTGTGGGGAAAAGATAACCAATCTCCTCCCGTGCCATTTATTGCCTTTGAAAATTCACTGGAGAGTTAGCTATGTGTTTGTTCTAACTCTATGGTACACAAACCCAACAATAATAGGACATAAAATTGCTTCATAGGGCTTCAAGTTGCAAAAAATAGTCATGAGAACAGCTAGTGAGTTTCTTTCAATTAGCAAGCCAGTGTTTAACCACTGTGCCACCAGGACTTCTTATCCTATGTTTAAACCACTATCAACTCTTACCTAAGGAGTGGTGTCACTAGAGGTTGTTGTTGTTGATAGGTGCTGTCAACCATGATTCCCAGTGACCCTATGATCAACAAATCTAAACCTTGCCCTGTCTTGTACAGCCTCTGATATATTTGAGCCAATTGTTACAATCACCATGTCAATCCACCTTATTGAGGGTCTTTCACCCTTTTCTGGCCTTCCAACTTTCCAAGCATGTTTTCATTTTCCAAGGACTAACTAACTCCCCCTAATAACATGCCCAAAGTGTGTGAGACAAAGCTTTTCCATCCTTGCTTCCAAGGACCCCCTTAGTCACACTTTCTCTAAAATAGATAGGTTTATTTTTTGGCAGTCCAATGGATATTCATGACTCTCCTCCAATACAACTCAATTTCACTGACTATTTCTCTGACATATTTAGTAATTGACCAACTCTCAGATGCTTAGCAGGTGATTGAAAGACCATGGCTTGAATCAGGTGCACCTTGGTCTTTAAACATATAACATTGCTTCTTTCAGGACTTTTGATAGATCTCACACAACAGATTTTTTTTTCTCAATTAAATATGTCTCTTGATCTCCTGACTGCTGGTACCAAGGGTGTTAAATTCTTAATCTAAGCAAGATGAAATAGTTAATTATTTCAAATCTTTTCTCCCTCGATCATAATGTTGTCTGTTAGCCCAATGGTGAGAATTTTTGTCTTCTTGATGTTTAGGTGTAATTCATATTAAAGACTTTAATCTTTGATCTTCTTCAGGAAGTGTTTCAAGTCCTCCTTATTTTTAAGCAAGGTTGTGTCATTTGCATAAAGCAAGTTGTTAATGACATTCTGATGCTATATTCTTCTCAGAATGCAGCTTCTCAAATGATTTGCTCAGCATACAGATTGAATAAGTATGGATAAAGAATATAGCTGTCAAGTTACACTTTTCTTGCTTTTAAACCATGCAATGTTCCCTTGCTCTTACTAGAATATCACCTCTTGGTCTAGGTATATGCTTCACACGAGCATAATTAAGTATCTTGGGATTCTCATTCTTCTCAGTGTTAGCCATAACTTGTGATACTACAGTTAAATGCCTTTGCATAGTCAATGAAATACAGATAAGTATCTTTCTAAAATTCTCTGCTTTCAATCAAGATCCAACTTATGACCAAGATTTATCTTACAACAGCAATGATGTCACTGGTGTCCCAGTCTCTTCTAAGCACAAACTGAATTTCTAGTTGTTCCCTGTATACTGTTCTAGCCATTTAAAAATACTCTTCAGAAAGATTATGCCTGCATGTGATTTTAATTATATTTCTCAATAAATTCCACATTCTCTTGGATCATTTTTGGGGAACAGAAACAAATATGGATCTCCTCGACTCAACTGGCCAGGTTGTTGTCTCCCAGATTTCTTTTCTGGAAGCAACTCCTTACCTACTAAATCAGGAAGCCGTGACTTCCTGGAAAACAAGAGCAATACTGAATAGGTGTGGCGAAAGGATACAGCTGATGTAGTGTCACCCATGTCAGCAATTCATGGTGCCACCTCCCTCATGAGCCAATGACCTTCCCCTCCACATCTCCCCCAAATCTTCTCTGCTGCTCTTCACAGGTCCTTTTTTCTTCCATCAGCCAAGTCTAAGACCTTACTCTGCCTAATAATGGGTTTCATATACCAGCTACTCCAAACCCTGACTGGCAGACAGGAGGTGACAAAGTAGTAGAAGTGAATGTGTAGTCTAATTGAGTACACTCTTCATAATGAACTACTTTCAGATCTTTAACCAACCAAAAGGGCTTTGCAAATATTGCTCCCTCTTCTCTGTTTACAGCCCTTATTCACCTTTACTGGAACTAATTTAGAAGGCACTTACTCTTGAAAACATTCTCTAATGTTAACTTCTTCTCAGGTGACCTTCTTATGCATTCAAATAGTGTATGAGGTGGTATTTAATTGTTTATGTCATAGACTCAGTAACTCTTTTTTGAGGAGTTCTATTTTCCATCATGGCTGAAGTACTTAACATAATTTAGGTCATCTATAATATTGATGAGATCAATAAGTTAATGAAAAAGAGTTACTAAAGATTTAACAACAGTGGAAAACAACTTTTCAAATCATAAAGAAAATGTTAAAATATAACAGAGGCAAGATTAAGAAATAGGTACTCTATAAAAAATCTGACACAGAAATACTATCTTCAGAAAATTTTTAAACCATTGCTATTATAGCTTTGGATGCATTCCTACTAAAAAAAAAATTTGTAAAGCATTACTGAGAAAGCAGTTCCAAATATTTGTCATACGAAAGAGTTATTTCCAAATGGAAATGAAAAAATATTAATAAGGCTTCATTTATGGGACATTTTAAATAATGGCCTTCTTGTTGCTGCTGTTGCTATTGTTGTTGTTAGATGCCGTTGACTCAAGTATGATTCATAGTGATCTTATGAACAACATATCTGAACCCTGTCCTAACTTGTGTCACCTTCACAGTTCCTGACACATTAGAACCCATTGCAGCTGTCACCATATGGGAGGGTCTTCCTTTCCTTTGTCAACCTTCCATTCTTTCCAATGTCTCTCTTCAAAAAAGTGCCTCTCTTAGCTACATGCCCTAAGTATGCTAGGCGAAGACTCATCATCCTTGCCTCCAAAGACCTCTCTGACTGTACCCTCTCCAAGACGTAATTGTTCTTTTGGAAGTCCATGGGATGTTCAGTGCTTTTCTCCAACACCACAGTTCAAAGGCATCAATTCTGCCATCCCTATTCATTGTCCAGCTCTCAAATGCATAGGAAATAGTCAGAAAGACTATGGTCTAAATCAGACTCACCCTAGTCCTCAAACTGATATCATTGCTCTTCAAAATTTGGAAAAGTCCCTAACTGCAGATTTTCCCAGAGCAACACATCTCCTTATTTCCTGACTGTTGGTACCAACAGTATTAACTGTGGATCCAAATAAGATAAAACTGTTGACAGTTTCAATCTCCTCTCCATCTATCATGTTGCTGTCTATCAGTCCAGTGATGAGATTTTTTTTTTTACATTGAGATGTAATCCATACTGAGGACTGCATTCCTTGATCTTCTAAAACAATTGCTTCAAGTCCTCATTTTCAGCAAGCAAGGTTGTGTCATCTGTATAAAGCAGGTTATTGATGAGTCTCCCTCCAATCCTGATGCCTCACTCCTCTTCATAGAGTCTGGCTTCTCAAATAAGCTGCTCAGCATACAGATTGGATAAGTCTGGAGAGAGACTACAACCCTGGAGCACTCCTCTCCCAGTTCTAAACCATGCAGTGCTCCCCTGCTCCATTTACACAACAGCCTCTTGGTCCAGGTATGAGTTCCACAAGAGTTCAATCAAGTGCTCTGGGATTCCCATTCTTCTCAATGTCAGTCACAACTTTTCATGATCCTCTCAGTCAAATGCATTTGCAAAGTCAGTAAAGCACAAATAGGTATTATTTTTGTATTCTACAGCAAATAGATGAAAGTCTATAACAGTATTAGCCTTCAATGAAACTGAGAAATACTACACATTTTTCTCAAATAGCATTTTCAAACAAACAATGTGAGCAAGTATTTAATATATAGAAATCATGGAGTTATGTGAAAACAAAACTAAACAAAAAAAAAAAACCCTCACATCATGCTCATGCATATCCCTTGTATATCTCAAAATATTTCAAGCAGTGAACTTCAGACTCATTTATTCTCGTGCACCCTCATTCAAGCCTGAAAAATGTTACTTCTGATCATATTTCTATATTCTATTCTATTGTATTATATTATTTATATTATATTATTTATTTATTTATGTTGTTGTTGTTATGTGCTATCGAGTCGCCTGC
>NW_006399872.1:8340556-8351144 GCF_000299155.1 Elephantulus edwardii
AACAACAACATCATATTTATTTATATTATATTATAAAGATAGAACCAATGGTCCAAAAGTCATATATTGAGTGTAGTAGTATCATGCTAACTGGAAAATAAGCAGTTAATAGTGTGTATTTATTCTATTCCTTACACTAACAACATCATCACTTTTGAGCCATTAATCAGTCAGAACATTAGGCCTAGTGAAGCCTTTCAGGAATCAGTTGAACATATAAATTAAGCAACATCTGTGCAGGTGTAAACAGCATCAAACAGCTATCAATAGAAATCTCCATTCAAACTCTGGTGACATAAATACCACAATCATCTTTCAACTCTAGCTTTGAACTGGAGGAATAAACAAAATAAAAATGGTACACAGTAGCTCTTAGCTCAACAGTTGAATGTAAAAACTATCAGATCATCTTAAGTGAAATCATTAAGTTGTGTTGGGTCTGCTTGCATCATAGTCTAATTACATCTTAATAGCACCATCTTTGATTAATGACCATGAGTCACCTTAGTCATGTGCTTATCAGTATAGGAGACTTTTGCTTCTTAAGCACTTCACATTTAAATTTGTCAGTCTCGTTACTAGATACTATTGCTGACAATGATGGCTTTTGTGCCCTAGTCAGTAGCATGTTGTGTTGTTAATTCAAAGGCCTCGTCTCTGTGGCAGTGTGAATTCACTGGAGGATTCTCCTAACACAGATGGGCACTCTTTTATCACGCAATTTACAACCTGAGAAACCTAAAGGAAGATGCGAAATTAATTGATTCCCACATACATACTCCAGCACATGGCCAGGAGAGGCTGGTCCTTGGAGAAGGACGTCATAATTGGAAGGCTGTGGAGGAAAGGTAGAATAAATGAACTGACAAAATAACTGAGGCAATGAGATTAGTTGTGTTGGAGTCAGTGAGATTGGCTCACGATAAGGCAGAATTCAGAGCTGTCATACACAGGTGACTCGATGGCACATAACAACAACGAGTTTGAAGTTGGTTTCTTTCTTTTGGTTCTTTTTGGGGCTTTTTTTGGTGTTGTGTATGCTTTTTTTTAACAAAAATCTTTACTAGAGTCAGACAGTTACAGGTTATATTGCATACATTTTTCAGTTTACAAGCTTTAGTTTGCTTGGCTCCACAATTATCACTCTCAATACCAGGAAACTGCACTGGGAAAGTGTGCTGTGAGAGACCTCTCCAAAGTACTGAAAACCAACGATGTCAGTCTGAGTGTGAAGAACACTTGATATAGGCCGTGGTCTTTTAGCTGTGTTGCTTGAGAAGTGTATTGAATATATCATGGGCTGCTAAAAGAACCAACGGGTTCATCCTAGAAACGGTGAGACCAGGCTGCTCCTTGGAGGCAAGGATTCTAAAGCTTCATCTGATATACTTTGGATATGTTGCAAGGAGGGACCAGTTAGTTCTTGGAGAGAGACGTCATGCTTGCAAGGGTGGAGGACAGCACAAGAGACAGACCCTCAATGAGATGGACTGATTCAGTGACTGGGGTAATGAGGGTAGATGTGTCAGAGACAATAAGATTGGCACAGGATAGGGCAGGGTTTTGGGCTGTCGTATATGGGGTCACTATGAGTCACAGGCGACTGGATGGCACATAGCAACAACATCAAGAAGCCTTTTAAGCTCATTTCAGAAATTAAACCAAGCCCTGTACTGCAGACTTCAAAATTAAAGTTGTTACAAAGTGGAAAAATAAGCAACAGAGTAAACAGCAACGACAGGGTTTAAGATTTTAGAGTTTTCTGTTCACAGATGAGAGAGAAAAAGGAACTGAAGAAAAATAATCTGCAAAAGGGTGCATTTTTACAAAATTATTAGAGCTAGTAGGCTAATTTATTAGAGTGGCAGGATAGGAGATCAATATCCGAAAAACAGTGAGATTCCTCCACAGTAACAAAGAGAACTCAGACAAGGAAGCCAATGTGAGATACTTGTGTATGAACCTAACTTGAGACAGAAAAAACTGGTACAAAGAAAACTACAGAATATTTCTGCAAGATAAAGTAAAAGACCTAAATAAATGGGGAAATGTTCATGGAAAGGAATACTCAATATTGTGAAAAAGACAATCCTACCGAAAGCAATCTATATGTTCAACATAATCCCAATAAAAATAATAAATTCCTTTTTCATGAAGATAAAAGGGAAATTGTCAAATTTATTTGAAAGGGAAAAGACCAAAGCACTTCTGAAAAACAAAAATGAAGTGGGAAGCATAGCACTCCCTGACCACAAAACCTACTACACAGTGATAGTAACCAAAACAGCATGGTACTGGTACAATAACAGGAACATGGACCAACGGAACAGAATTGACAACCCAGAAATGCACCCAGATAACTATGGTCAACTGATATTTGACAAGGAAATAAAACTTATGAAATGGAGGAATGACAACCCCTTCAACAAACGGTTCTGGATTGCTACTTGGAGAATGCTGAAACACTATCCACACCTCAGAGCATACACAGAAACCAACCCAATAGAGACCTGGGAGAAAAGCCCAAGCCCATAAAGTTCATCAGAGACAAATTGGGATCACATTTGGATGGCCTAAATTATGGTATAAAGAGAGAGCCAAATACAGCAAAAAAAAAAAATGCACAATCTGCAGAAGATAAAATTGATGAATGGAACTTCTTAAAGATTAAATTCCTTTGCACATCAAAAAGATTTTCCAACAGGGTGAAAAGAAAATCTACTGCCTTGGAAAAAAAAAACATTTAGCAATACCATTTTAAACAAGACTCTCATATCAAAAGTTTACAGAATCCGACAGGGCCCCCACACTTCTCCTCATAGAGCCCAGCCCCCCGGATGATCTGTTCCCCATATAGACTGAAAAGATAAGGAGATAGGATACATCATTGATGTACACCCTCTCCAATTTTGAACCATGAAGTGTTTCCTTGCTCTGTTCTGACAACTGCCTCCTGGTCCAAGTATAGGTTTTACATAAGCACAATCAAATGTTCTGGGATTCCTATTTTTCTCAGAGTCAGCTACAGTTTGTTGTGATCCATACAGTCAAATGCCTTTGCATAGTCAATGAAACACAAACATTCCTCTGGAACTCTCTGCTTTCAGCCCAAATCCATCTGACATTAGCTATAATATCCCTAGTACCGTGGCCTCTTCTAACCTAGCCTGCACTTCAGGCAGTTCTGTGGATGTGCTGTTCCGGTCGTTTTTGGAAAATTTTCAGCAGAATCTTGCTTGTATATGATATCAATGATATTGTTCAATAATTTTGACACTCTGTTGAATCTCCTTTCTTTAGAATGGGAATAATTATGTATTTCTTTCAGTCAGTTGGCCAGGTGGTTGTCCTCCAGATTTTTTGGCACAACTTGGTGAGCACATCCAGGGAAGCATGTGTTTGTTGAAATATGTCAATTGGTATGACATAAATTCCTGGAGCCTTGTTTCTTTTTGCTAGTTCTTTCAGAGCAGCTTGAACTTCTTCCTTCATCATCACAGGTTCTTGTTCATAAGTTGTTTCATGAAATAATTCTGTGTCTGCCAATTTCTTTTGGCACAATGATGCTGTATACTCTTTCCATCTTCTTTTTAATGCTTCCTGGATCATTTAATATCCTGTCCAAAGCATCCTTGAGTATTGCATCTCGAAGCTTGAATTTGTTATTCAGTTCCTTCATCTTAAGAAATGCTGAGCGAGTTCGGCCTCTTCAATTTTCTGACTCCAGCTCCTTGTGCATTTCAAACGGCTCTATAAGGAGAAATGTGGCATCAGGATTGGAGGTAGACTCATCAACAATCTGCAATACACAGACGACACAGCGCTGCTTGCTGAAACTGAGGATGACCTGAGCATTTGCTGTGGAAGGTAAAGGACTGCAGCCTTCAAAATGGATTGAAGCTCAACATCAAGAAAACAAAGATTCTCACCACTGGGACAATTGGCAGCATCATGATAGATGGTGAAGCAATTGAGATTGTTAACAGCTTCAGTTTGCCTGGCTGTACAATCAACACGCTTGGTACCAGCAACCAGAAAATTAGAAGACTAATTGCACTGGAAAAGTCAGCTGTCAGAGACCTCTCCAAAGTACTGAAAAGCAACGATGTCAGTCTGGAGACTAAGGTGCACCTGATATAGGCCATGGTCTTAATAATAACTGACTATGCATCAGAAAACTGGACAATGACTAAGGATGATAGAAGGAGAATTGATGCCTTTGAGCTATGGTTCTGGAGAAGAGTATTGAGTATACCACGAACTGCTAAGAGAACAAACAAGTTCATCTGGAGAGGGTGAAGCCAGGCCACTCCTTGGAGGCAAGAATTCTGAAGCTTTGTCTGACATACTTTGGACACGTTGCAAGGATGCTCCAATTCTTGGAGAAGGATGTCATGCTTGGGAGGGTGGAAGGACCGTGCAAGACAGGAGGACCTCGATGAGATGGATTGATTTAGTGACTGGAGTAATGGGGGTAGGTGTATCAGAGACAAAAAGATTGGCAGATGATAGAGCAGAGTTTAGGGCTGTTGTACATAGGGTCAGTATGAGTCACAGGTGACTCGATGGCACAAAACAACAAAAAGGCCTCCACAAGAAAAAGACTGATTACAAAATTGGCAAAAGACATGGAAAAGCTTTTCACAGAGGAAGATATTCAGATGGCCAACAGACACATGAAGAAATGCTCAAAATCTCTTGCAGTAAGAGAGATGCAAATCAAAACAACTGTTAGATACCATTTCACCCCAGGAGCAGTGGCAAAGTTTAACAGGAAGCAAGTAATAAATGTTGAAGAAGATATAGAGAGATAGGAACTCTTACACACTGTTGGTGGAATTATAAAATGGTACAAGCACTCTGGAAGGCAGTTTAGTGTTTCCTCAGAAAGCAGACATAGAAATTCCGTATGATCCAGCTATTTCGCTTCTTGGAATATGTTGTTGTTGTTGTTGTTGTTATGTGCCTTGGAATATACTCTGAGAAAAAGAGAACTGAGGTACAAATGGAGTCTTGTACATCAATATTCATAGCAGTGTTATTCACCATCACAAGAAAATGGAAACAGCCCAAATATCCAACCACAATCTAGTGGCTTGAGAAATTACTGTACATTCACATGATTGAATACTACAAGGCATGCAGGAACGATGATTTTGTAAAGCACTTCCTAACTTGGGAGGGACTGGAGATCATTATGTCAAATGAACTAAATCAGTCCCATAAGGACGAATACTGTATAAGACTATTACTATAGAAACAGATAACTAATAAAACATGTATAAGAATCTAAGCGGAGAGCACAGGGGTGAGGAGGGGTGGGAGGGGTGTAATCTTAGGGTCACAGAATTTGATGGGTGGAAGGAGGAGTGGGTTAAGGAAATTGGAAAGATCCAGTGTGAAAAACAATGTATATGAACTCTGTAAGCAAACCAGTATAAAATAAAAAGTTCATATTAACTAAAAAAAGGAAAACACTGAAAAAGCAATGTGTATGTTGTATGTCCAAAGTCAAACAGCTTGATTTTGAAAACTACTTGAAACAGTGGATTCTTTCCGAAATGGATTAAAATCAAGGTGTCTTTACTGTCATAGTTTTGTATCAAAACAAAAGAAAGCAAATGAAAGATTTCCAGATTTCAAGGTGAGTTTTTCCCATGAGAAGTTGAACCTCAGATCAATAACTTCCAGATGCAAAGGAGAAAAAATGTAGTCAAATTCACCACCAAAGACATCCCTGAATTAGTTTGTCTCTGCAATGGACATTAAGAAAAGCTACTGTTGGCATTGTTATTCATTTAAAAATGTATGTATGACAGAGGTAATTTGTGGTTGCTTTGAAGCTGAACACTGTGACACTGATATATCAAATGTGTTGATGGTTACCCATGGTGGATAGTGTTTCATGGCGCTCCCTGATTAAAACAAGCTTGGAAGCAGGAGTGGCATCCACTTCCATAATAGCTTGCCTCCGGAAAACCCTATGAACCTGGAGAAAGGACAAGTAAGTGTTGAGGACTTTTGTTCATAGGGTTGCTATGTGTCACCTGTGACTCGACAGCACTGAACAACAACAACATGCATGAATATATAAATATCCAAGAGGTTGGACTATTTCACTTGAAAGATATCAAAATAGTTTTAAAGTTTGCCAAAGTGAATATAATATTTGTATTTTCTGTGTAAAAATGCAATAAAGAAAGTTTGTTGCAGGCCTTGACTCCCTGATTTCACAATCTGACAGTTGCACTTTTCTTTCCAGCTCTATCTAAGGTCCTTTCTCTAAAATCTGAAGGCTCTTGTTTCTGTTAACTGTCCTCTTTCTCTGTGAATAGAAGGTCTTCATGGGATTTCCTGGTACACCATCCTTCCCAGCTATCTCATGTATAAACACCATGTTATCTCACTGCTACTCTTGTCTTCTCCTCCCAGCTTGGATGTTGTTTGTTGATATTATGTGCAATCCAGTCACCAGAGACTCATGTAGACCGCACAAGAGCTCTGAACCCTGCCTTATTCGGAGGCTGTCACACTGCCTCTGACACACCTACCCCCATTACCCCAATTACTCTATAAATTCACCTCATCCAGGATCTTCCTCTCCTGCCTTGTCCCTCCACTCGTCCAAGCATGATGCAAGTGAATATTCTTGATAGCACATTAGAAAATTTAGGATCAACTCAGATAAATCCTTACAGAAAAGAGTTTAAAGATTGTGTCAGAGCAATAGATTCAGGGACTCGTCCAGTCTCCAAGGATAGTTGTTGCTGTTGTTGTTATTGTTGTTGTTGTGTGCCAAAGAGTCTCTTGCAACTCATAGAGACCCTCTGCACAACAACCCTAAACCCTGCTCTATCCTGTGACAATATTATTGTCTCTGATACAACTACACCCATGACCCTAATCACTGAATCAATCCATCTCATCAAGGGTCAGCCTCTCCTGAGCTCTCCCTCCACCCTCCCAAGTATGACATCCCTCTCCAAGGACTGGTCCCTCCTTACAACATGTCTAAAGTATGTCAGGCGAATTCAAAATTCTTGCCTCGCAGGAACAGCCTGGATTCACCTTCTCCAGGACGAACTTGTTTGTTCTTCTAGCAGTTAATGGTATATTCAATACTAGTCTCCAGCACCACAACTCAAAGGCATCAATTCTCCTTCTATTATCCCAAGTCTTTGTCCTGCTTTTTGATGCATAGCAAGTAATTACAAAGACCATGGCCTGTTTCAGGTGCACCTTAGTCTCCAGAGTGACATCATTGTTCCTCAGTACCTTGGCGAGGTCTCTGACAGCAGACTTTCCCAGTGCAATTTGTCTTTTAATTTCCTGAATGCTGGTACCAAGAATGTTGATTGCAGAGTCAAGCAAACTGAAGCTGTCAACAATCTCAATCTCTTCACCATCTATCATGATGCTGTCAATCAGTCCCGCAGTGAGAATCTTTGTTTTCTTGATGTTGAGCTTCAATCCATATTGAAGACTACAGTCCTTGACCCTCTGCAGCAAGTGCTTTAGGTCCTCCTCAGTTTCAGCAAGTAGAGTTGTGTCATCTGCATAATGCAGATTGTTGATGAGTCTACCTCCAATTCTGATGCCACATTTCTCCTCATAGAGCCCAGCCTCCTGGATAATCTGTTCTGCGTATAGATTGAAAAGTTATGGAGATAAGACATATCCTTGGCGCATACCCTTCTCTATTTTGAACCATGCAGTGTTTCCTTTCTCTATCTAACAACTGCTTCCTGGTCCAAGTATAAGTTTTGCATAAGCACAATCTAATGTTCTGGGATTCCCATTCTTAGAGTCAGCCACAGTTTGTGTGATCTACACAATAACATGCCTTTGAAATTCTGTTCTGCACTTCTTCCCTTTTGTTTCCTCCTTAGTGTCACTCTTATCAACCTAATGAGATGCTATCATGGTAAATTGTATGACAAAAACACCATACTAAACAACCTCTTAGAAACATTATATTTGAGACTATTTGATTCTTTTGATCCTAGATTTCTGGGAATTTTTTTTTCTCTACTCACAAGACAGTAACTTTTACTATAAATGAGTTAGCTCTTGACTGAAACTAAGACATTCCTAATGAAAATATGTTATCGTTTTTGGGTGCTGCTGAACTGATTCCAATTCATAGCAGCCCTATTTAAAACAGAACACTATCTTCACAATTATTGCTATATTGGAGTTCACTTTTGGAGCCACGCTTTTAATCCAACTCACTGAATATTTTCCTCTCTCTCTCTTTTTTTTTTGACCCCTCTATCAGAGAGTTGGACAATGACTAGGGAGGACAGAAGGAGAGTGGATGCTTTTGACCTGTGGTGCTGGAGAAGGGTACTGAATGTACCCTGGACTGCCAGGAAAACAAACAGATCCATCTTGGAGAGGATTAAACCAAGCTACTCCTTGGAGGCAAGGATTCCGGGGCTTCGTCTGACATACTTTAGACATGTTGCCAGGAGGGACGGGTCCTTGGAGAGGGACATCATGCTTGGGAGGGTTGAGGGACAACGCAGGAGGGGAAGACCCTCTATGAGATGGATTGATTCAGTGACTGGAGTAATAGGGATGGGTGTGTCAGAGGCGGTGCGGTTGGCGCAGGATAGAGCAGGGTTTAGAGCTGTTGTGCATAGGGTCGCTATGAGTCGGAAACGACTCGAGGGCACATAACAACAACAACAACAATTTCACTAAGTATGATATCCTTCTCTAAGGACTCTTGTTGTTGTTGTTGTTGTTGTGTACCGTAGAGTAGGAACTGACCCATAGCTGACCCTCCAGTGGATTTTCAGAGGCAGTTAATTGCCTGGGAGGGACTGTGCATCTTTCTCCCTGAGAACCTCTGGTGGCCTCAATCCCCTTTCTTCAAGATTGCAGTGCAGCTTCTTGCCATTAGGCCACCAGAGCTCCCTTCTCCAAGGACTAGTTCCTCCTAATAACATGTCCAGAATACATAAGATAGTCTCATTATTCTCATATCTAAGAAGCATTCTATCTATACTTCTAAGATTTGTTAATTCTTCTCACAATTTGTGGCATATTCAATATTTTTCACCGGCACAGTACTGCAAATGCATCAATAATACAAATTTTTAAATTACGTTTCTTTCACTCATTTAATAAACACTTTTGGACTGTCTAGTTTGGCAAGCAATTTATGCTCTAATGCTAACCAATCAAAAACTGATGGGACAAGACCATCCAATGATGGTGTAGTCCTTAAGGAAGTGGGCTAGTAAGAAAAACCCTATCGGATATGAAGGCAAACTCAGGTTATTTGCAGAAAAATGGGGATTTAAAGAACATGCAATAACAATGTCAACTCTACAAGAAATTCTAGGGAAATTCCTTCAGGCAGACACATTAAAGGAAACCATAGTAACCAGAAAAAAACAGATAAAGAAACACAGCAAAATGACAGCATTGAATCTGTCCTGTCAGTCATCACACTTAATGTGAATGCTCTAATTACCAATTAAGAGTAAAAGAGTAGCAGAATGGATTTTTTTTTAAAAAATCCCATCAATATGTTGCCTACAAGACACACATCAAAGAAATGAGGCAAAAGATAAACTAAAAATAAAAGGATAGACAAAAATATACCAAGCAGATAGTATCCACAAAAAAGCAGGAATGTCAGTACTAATTTCTGATAAAATGGACTTCAGGATGAAAACAACCATAAAAGATAAGGAGGGGCATTATATGATGACTAAAGGCAAAATAGATCAAGAAGACATATGGTCAACATCTATGCACCAAATGACAGACCTGAAAAAGACATAAAATAAAGGTTAATAAACTTGAAGAAAGCAGCACCACAACAGTGGTAGGAGACTTTAACACACTAATCTTGCCAAAACATAGATGAACTTGAAAGAAACTTAACAAAAATGCAGAAGATCTAAACTATAAAATCAGCCAATTACATCTTTTAGATGTATGCATGCTACTGTACCCAACTAAAATAAATTTACTTTTTTCTCAAGTGCATATGGTACATTCTCCAGAATTGATCATATATTAGAACACAAAGCAAGCCTCAACAAATTAAAAAACATTGAAATAACACAAAGTATTTTTTTAGATCAAAAAGCCATAAAACTAAAAATTACCACAAGAGAGTAAGTTATATAAAACCATCCATGTGGAAACTAAATAATATACTATTAGAACATGATTAAGTTATATATTAAATTTTTTTAAGTTTCTGGAAACAAATTATAATGAAATACAGCAAATATATTACCAGAAGATAAAACTACAGACCACTATTTCTCATGAATATAGATGCAAAAATCATTAGTAAAATCCTGGCCAGTAGAATACAGCTGTTGCTGTTGTTGCTGTTGTTGTTACATGCCTCGAGTCATTTGCGACTCATAGTGACCCTATGTACAACAGCTCTAAACCCCGCACTCTCCTGTGCCAATCGCACTGCCTCTGACACACCCATCCCGATTACCCCAGTCACTGAATCAATCCATCTCATAGAGGGTCTTCCCCTCTTGCGCCGTCCCTCCAGCCTCCCAAGCATGATGTCCCTCTCCAAGGACCTTCCCTCCTTGCAACATGC
>NW_006399872.1:8352026-8357924 GCF_000299155.1 Elephantulus edwardii
ACACAGATAGACATTCTTCTGGTATTCCCTGCTTTCAGCTAAGCTCCATCTAACATCAGCTACAATATGCCTAGTACCACGACCTCTTCTAAACCCAGCCTGGACTTCTGACAGTTCTCTAAGTACAGTATCACATTAAAAAAATAATTCATTATGACCAAATGGGATATAACAGATATGCAAGGTTGGTTCAATATAAGAAAAATTATCATGTAATTGATCATACTAACAAATCAAAGAACAAGAACCATATGATCCTATCAACTGATGCAGAAAAGGCCTTTGACAAAATGCAACACTCTTTTTTTATTAAAATACTCAACAACATACGAATAAAAGTGAATTTCCTCAACACAGTGAAAGTATATCTGCAAAATCAAGAACTAACATCATTCTCAATGGAGAAAAACTAAAGGCATTCCTTTTGTGAACGAGGACCTGATAAGGCTGTCCACCATCACCACTCCTTTAATATTATACTGGAAATACAGCTAGAGCAATGAGACAAGAGAAGGAAATAAGGCATACATATTTGCTAAAAAAGGTAAAACTGTCACTATTTACAGATGACACGTTACTATACATAGAAAACCCCAAAGACTCAACCAACAGTTAAACCTAGCAGACAAATTTAGTAGAGTGGCAGGATGTTGTTGGTGTTATGTGCCATCAAGTCTCTTGTGACTCATAGCGACCCTATGTACAAGAGCCCTAAATCCTGTTCTGTCCTGTGTCAACCTCACTGTCTCTGACACACCTACTCACCAACCCAATCATTGAATCAATCCATCTCTTCCTCTCCTGCACTGTCCCTCCACTCTCCCAAACATGATGACCCTCTCCAAGGACTGGTCCCTCCTTGCAACATGCCCAAAGTATGTCAAATAAAGCTTCCGAATCCTTGACTCCAAGGAGAAGCCTTCACCCTCTCCAGAACAAGCCTGTTTGTTCTCTTAGCAGTCCATAGTATATTCAACACTCTTCTCCAGCAACACAGCTCAAAGGCATCAATTCTTTTTCTATCATCCCTAGTCAATGTCCAGCTCTCTGATGCATAGTACACAACTGTAAAGACTATAGCCTGGATCAGGAACACCTTAGTCTCCAGCCTGATGTCGTTGCTCTTCAGTACTTTGGAGAGATCCCTGATAGCTGACTTTCCCAATGCAATTCATCTCTTGATTTCCTGGCTGCTGGTACCAAGAGTGTAGACTGTGGAACCAAGCAAACTAAAACCGTTAACTATCTCAATCTCTTCACCATCCATACTGATGCTGCCAATTGGCCCAGTGGTGAGAATCTTTGTTTTCTTGATGTTAAGCTTCAATCCATATTGAAGGCTGCAGTACTGGACCTTCTGTAGCAAGCAATTTAGGTCCTCCTCAAGATTGTGTCATTTGCATAACGTAGGTTGTTGATGAATCTTCTACCAATCCTGATGCCACATTCCTCCCCTGTACAGCCCAGCATTCTGGATAATGTGTTCTGCATATAGATTGAAAAGGTATGGAGACAGAATACATCCCTGGCGGACCCGCTTCCCAATTTTGAACCATGCAGTGTCTCCTTGCTCTGTTCGGCCGATTGCCTCTTTGTCCAACTATAAGTTCCGTATAAGCATAATCAAATGTTCTGGAAGTCCCATTCTTCTCGGAGTCAGCCACAGCTTGTTGTGATCCACACAGTCAAAAGTCTTTGCAAAGTCAGTGAAGCACAGATAGACATTCCTGTGGTACTCATGTTCAAAAAAGGTGTTGTTCAGCTTCCAAATGGTTTTTTTTTCCTCCTTTATCCTCTTGTTAATAATTTTTAATTGTTTAGCATTGTGGTCTGAGAAGATACTTTATATAATTTCTATTTTTTTAATTTACTGGTGCTTGCCTTCTGACCTAAAATGTGACCTATTCTGGAAAATGTTCCATACATATTGGAGAAGAAGGTACACTGCACTTTTTGCAGGGGAAGTGGCCTGCATATATCTATGAGATCGAGTTGGTTTATTGTGTGCTTTATTTCTTCAGCATTTTTATTGTGTTTTTTTCTGATAGTTTAATTTTTACTTGAGAATTGTGTATTGAAGTCTCCTACAACTATAGTGGTAATATCGATTTCTCTTTTCAGTTCTGTTAATGTTTGCTTTGTATATTTTGCAGCTCTATCATTTGGTGCTTTTTTCTGATGACTGGTGGTCCAAGTATAGGTTTCTCATTAGCACAATCAAATGTTCTGGGGTTCCCTTTTTTTCCCGGTTATCCACAGCTTGTTGTGATCCACACAGTCAAACACCCTCGCATAATCAATGAAACACAGATAGACATTCCACTGGTACTCCCTGCTTTCAGCCAAGATCCATCTAACATTACCTCAAATATCACCAGTACCACAACCCCTTCTAAACCCAAACTGCAATTCTGGCAGTTCTCTGTTGATGTGCTGTTCCAGTCGTTTTTGGATACTCTTCAGCATTATCTTGCTTACATGTGATACCAATGTGATAATTTCCACGCTCTGTCAGATGACTTTTCTTTGGTATGAGAACTGGATCTCTTCCAGTCAGTTGGCCAAGTGGTTGTCCTCCAGATTTCTTGACACAACTTGATGAGCACATTAGGGCAGCAACTGTTAGTTGAAATACATCAACTTGTATACCATAAATTCCCGGGGCCTTATTTTTTTTTCCCAGTTCTTTCAAAATAGCTCATATGTTGTTTCATGAAATTCTTTTGTGTCTGCCAATTCCTTTTGGTACAATGACTCTGTATACTCTTTCCATCTTTTTTTAATACTGCATGGTTCAAAATTGATAAGGGTGTATGGCAGGAATGTGTCCTATCTCCATGCCTCTTCAATCTATTCAGAACAGATTATCTGGGAGGCTGGGCTCAATGAGGAAAGATGTAGCATCAGGATTGGAGAAAGATTCATCAACAATCTGCATTATGCAGATGACACGACCCTGCTTGCTGAAACTGAAAAGGACCTGAAGCACTTGCTGCAGAAGGTCAAGGACTGCAGCCTTCAATATGGACTGAGGCTCATTATCAAGAAAACAAAGATTCTTTCCACTGGTCAATTGGCAGCATCATGATAGATGATGAAGAGATTGAGATTATTAACATCTTTGGTGTGCTTGGCTCCACAATCAACACTCTTAACAACAACAACCAGGAAATTAAAAGATGTGCTGTGATGGGGAAAGTCTACTATCAGAGACCTCTCCAAAGTACTGAAGAGCAATGATGTCACTCTGGAGACTAAGGTGTGCCTGATACAGGCTATGGTATCTTCAATCACTTGCTATGTGTCCGAGAGCTGGACAATGACTAGGGATAATAGAAAGGGAATTTATGCCTTTGAGCTGTCATGTTGGAAAAGAGTTGACTATACCATGGACTTCTAAGAAAATGGACAAGTTCGTCCTGTTGTTGTTGTTGTTATGTGCCGTCGAGTCGTTTGCAACTCATAGCGACCCTATGTACAACAGCTGAAACACTGGTCCTCATATTCTGCATTGCGGTTTCTGGTTTATTGAGAGCCTCTAATGCCTCATTTGTTTTATCTACATTGTCTTAGATTGGTTTGTTTGTTTTTTTTAAATTCGTCTTGATTTTTGCTTGCAGAGTTTTATAATTCTTTGAGTTTATCTTTCACTTACTAAAAATATTCAGTCATTGTTCTTTTGAAATCTGTGTCAGAAAGTTCCAACAGACTTTCTGGCCTCAGGAAATCCACTGATACTGTGACACTTTTGGGGATTGACATCTAGCTATGGGTTTGTGTAGGGTGTCTGGTAGTATGCGTTTATCATGTCACTGCTATGGTAGAATTTTTCATACTTCAGACCTTAGCAGGCTCTTGGCCTGGTAACCTTATCTCAGAAAGTTACTGCTCTGGAGGAGGTCAGGACAACTATGTTGGCTGAGTTTCTCTCTGATCTTTTGACTCAAAGGAAAACTTGCTCCAGTTGGGGAGAGATATGGCCTGTGAATTAGCAGTCTCCTGTGTCAGGGAACTCCTGCAGCTAAGTGGGTCCAAACTGCCCAGGGTCTAAAGGAAGCTCAAGTTCTGGGAGGAGGGAGGAAATGGTTCACCTCTGATATTGGTGTCCTTGGTATTGTTCAGAAGGGTGGCTAGTGGGTCAGGCAGTGGGGCCAGAAATCCAGGCAGCAGGCCCAGGTCCTTCAGAAAGCCTGGCCTGAATGTCCAGGTGATGGGCAGAGGTATCCAGGTGGCATGGATGGGCCCTCCAAGTTGTGGAGCCATGGTCTAGTGCTCCCAGCAGGAGAGCAGTCCAGGCCACACGTCTTAATTTAATTCTTGCATTCTTCTACATCTCTTGGGCTCAGTGGTCCAGTGGAAGGTATCACAGATATTCAGACCCATTAGGGGAATGAATCATATAACTGTACTTAATATAGGCTGGTATTGCAAAGACTGGTGAACAGTGTAGCTAGATGCTATGTCCCAATGTTCTAAAAAGAGAGAGACATATTAGCTTATATTTTGAATTTAAAAATATAAGCTGCAGCATTAACTTCCATTAATAAAAAATTTATGAAATTTTAGAAAGTAGAAAAATAATTATTATTATTTCAACCCAAACATAACACTAATAGTTACTAGTTTCTATATAATTTTTTACCCCTGAATATCTATTTACCTACATGTGGAAGCTATATATACATAAGTCTCTATTTTTAATTATGTATATATAATTCCAATGGTGATGAAAGAGGAAGTTGGGGCTGCTCTGAAGGAATTAGAAAAAAAAAAGCTCCAGGATTTGATGGAATACCAATTGATGTATTTCCTAAAACAGATGATTCCCTGGATGTGCTCTCTAAGTGGTGCCAAGAAATCTGGAGGACAACTACCTGGCAACTGACTAGAAGAGATCCATATTTATTCCCATTCCAAAAAAAAACACCAAAACAGGTGACCCAACAGAATGTGGAAATTATCAAACAATATCACTATTATCACACACTAGCAAAATCTTCCTGAAGATCATTCAGAAATACAGGCTGAGTTTAGAAGAGGTCATAGAACTAGAGACATTATTGCCAATGTCAGCTGGATCTTGGCAGAAAGTAAAGAGTACTTTATTTTCTTTCAAAGAGGAATTTCAAAGAGACTGTCTATCTGGGTTTCACTGACTAGGCAAAGACATATGACTTTGTGGATAAAAACAAATTGTGGCTAATTTTGAGAAAAATGGGAATCCCAAAACACTTGATTGTTCTCATGTGAAACCTATACTTGGACCAAGAGACAGTCCTCAGAGCAAAGCAGGAAAAAACTACATGGTTCAAAATCGGGAACGTTGTACGCCAGAGATATGGCCTATCTCCACACCTTTTCAATCTGTATGCAGAACAGATCATTCAGGAAGCAGGCTTTTATGAGAAGGTATGTGGCATCATGATTAGTAGACTCATCAACAGCCTGCTTTATGCAGATAACACAACCTTGCTTGTTGAAACTGAGGAGGACCTGAAGCACTTCCTGCAGAAGGTCAAGGACTACAGCCTTCGATATGGGTTGAAGTTCAACATCAAGAAGACAAAGATTCTCACCACTGGACCTATTGGCAGCACCATGATGGAAGGAAAAGAGATTGAGGACATTAACAATTATAGCTTGCTTGGCTCCACAAGCAACAAACACTCTTAGAACCAGCAGTCAGGAAATCAAAAGATGAAAAGCATTGGGGAAATCTGCTGGATCAGGGACCTCTCCAGAGTGTTGAAAAGCAATGATGTCGCGTCGGGACCGGGGTCCGGTGCGGAGCGCCCTCCGTCCGGGGAACACGGGGAGCGGCCGGAAAGGCGGCCGCCCCCTCGCCCGTCACGCACCGCACGTTCGTGGGGAGCCTGGTGCTAAACCATTCGTAGACGA
>NW_006399872.1:8358024-8368508 GCF_000299155.1 Elephantulus edwardii
AAAAGCAATGATGTCAGTCCAGAGACTAAGGTATGCCTAATCCAGACCATGGGCTTCTCAATTACTTGCTATGCATCAGAGAACTGGACAATAACTTGGAATTGTAGAGGAAGAATTGATGCCTTCGAATTGTGGTGCTGGAAAAGAGTCTTGAAAATACCAGGGACTGCCAAGAAAACAAACAGGTCTGTCTTGGAGAGGGTGAAGCCAAGTTTCTCCTTTGAGGCTAGGATTTTGAAGTTCCATCTTACATACTTTGAGTATGTGGCCAGGAGTGACTGGTTCTTGGAGAAGAACATCATGCTCAGAAGGGTAGAGGAACAGCGGAGGAGAGGAAGACCCCGGTTGAGATGGATTGATACAGTAACTGGGACAAGGGAGGGGGGAGTGTTGGTGTGTCAGAATTAGCAAGATAGGCTCAGGACAATGCAGGGTTCAGAGCTGCTGTACACAGGGTTGCTACAGGTCACTCATGACTCAGTGACATATAACAACAAAGTGTGTGTGTGTGTGTGTGTGTGTGTGTGTGTGTGTGTGTGTGTAAAACCTTAGGATCTCTACTCACTTAATTCTAAGGAGTAAACTGCCAACCTAAATGCTCATATTTCAGATCCACCAGCTTCTTTGCATGAGAAAGATAGACAATCTCCTCCTGTGTGATTTACTACTTCCTAAAACTTGCTGGAGAGTCAGCTATAAGTTGGATCTGACTCAATGGTACATACAACAACATATAAGAATCAAGTGTTTTTGAGTTGCCTTTGTGTTGTGATGTTGGAAAAGAGTATTGATTATTCTATGGACTACCAAAAAAGTTTATCTTATACAACTAGGGTGCGCCTTAGAGGCAAGAATGGTGAGATCTTATTTCACATACTTTGGGCATGTTGCCTAGAGGGGCCAGAACTTGGAAAAAGAAATCATTCTGGGAAAGATGGAAAGTCACAGAAAGAGAAGAAGACTCCCCAACAATATAAATTGACACAGTTATTTTAACAATGAGTTTGAGGATTTTGTATAGGGTAAGGATGATGCAGGATAGGGCTAGGACAGTCACTATGAGTCATAGAAAACTCAAAGGCACACAGACACAAAGACCTACGTTCACACTAAAATCATTGTCATTAAATCAGAACAGACTCATAGCTTCCATTGAGTTTCCTCGAAGAAGGAGATTGCCCCAACACACAGTTTGTGTGATCCACATAGTCATATGCCTTTGCATAGTCATGAAACACGGATAGACATTCCTCTGGTACTCTCTGATTTCAGCCAAAACCCATCTAACATTAGTTAAAATATCCTTTGTATCATGGCCTCTTCTAAACCCAGTCTGCACATTTGGTAGTTCTCTGTTGATATGCTGTTTCAGTCATTTTTGTATCATTTTCAGCAGACTCTAGCTTGCTTGTGATATAATATTTAATGTATATATTTTAAAATTTTGCTCTTTGTTATCAAGTTTTTTCAGTAACTAAACAGTGATTCATTATATAGTAAGTACTCTGGGAATGATCTAGATATTTTATTTCATTAGTGTCTTCAAAAAATATCAGTTTTAGGAAAGTAGAATTGTAAGCATATTTTGTTCACTGATTTTTTTAAATTATTTTTTTCATTTCTAACCCTGCTTGCTGAAACTGAGGCTGACCTGAAGCACTTGTTTCAGATTGTTAAGGTCTGCAGCTGTCAATATGCACTGAAGCTCGACAACAAGAAAACAAATATTCTAAAAAAAAGAAAACTTATGTTCTCACCATTGGCTCGATAGGCAATATCATGATAGATGGTGGAGAGATTGAGATTGTCAACAGCTTTAGTTTCCACGGTTTCACAATCAACATTCTTGATACAAGCAGCAAGGAAACCAAGAGACAAATTGCAAAGAGAAAGTCACCTGTCAGGGACCGCTCCAGAGTACTGAAGAGCAAAGACATTAATATGGAGACTAAGATGTTCCTGATAAAGGCTATAGTCTTCACAATTGCTTGCTACGCATCAGAGAACTGGACAATGATGAGGGATGATAGAAAGGGAATTGATGCCTTTGAGTTGTGGTGCTGGAAAAGAGTTTTGAATATACCATAAACTGTCATGAGAACAAATACATTGATCCTAGAGAGGTTGAAACCAAGCTACTCCTTGGAAGTAAGAATTCTGAGGTTTTGTTTGACATACATCGGGCACATTTCAAAGAAGGACCAGTCCTTGGAGACAGACATCATCCTTGGAAGGGTGGAAGGACAAAGAAAGAGAGAAAGACCATCGATGTGATGGATTTATTCAGTGAATGGAGTAATGAGGGTAAGTGTGTCAGAAAGAGTAAAAGTGTGTCAGAGAGAGTAAAGTTGACACAGGATAGAGCATGTTTCCGGGGTATTGTACATAAGGTCGCCCAGAGTTAAATACAAACTCAAGGACACATAACAACAACAACAATACTACTTTAAAAAGTATTTTGAGGTACCTATAACAACAGCAAAAAACAATAGGCCAGTACCCTTAAAGAAAACAGTAGGCCTGGCCTTTTCTTCTATGATTCCACTGAATGGGGTTACTATAAACCTTTGGGTGGGTTCAAATCACTCAAACTCTTTGTTGATGAGTCAGAATTAACACATAGCTGATCCTCCAGCTGGTTTCCAAAGTGGGAAATAAAATAGGAAGAAATTTCCCAACTTTCTCCCTCAAAGCCACTGGTGCATTCAATTGCTGGAGATATGTGATCTTTTATTTTGTTTTGTTATAGTTTCATTTTTCATTTCATTTTGTTTTAATCCATATACTTATTGTTGTTGTTATGTGCCATCCAGTCGCTTGCAACCCATAGTGACCCTATGAACAACAGCCCTAAACCCTGCTCTATCCTGTGCCAATCGCACTGCCTCTGACACACCCATCTCGATTACCCCAGTCACAGAATCAACCCACCTCATAGAGGGTCTTCCCTTCCTGCGCTGTCCCTCCACCCTCCCAAACATGATGTCTCTCTCCAAGGACCTGTCCATCCTTATATCATGTCCAAAGTATGTCAGACAAAGCCCCAGAATCCTTGCCTCCAAGGAGCACCCTGGTTTAGCCGTCTCCAGGTTGAATCTGTTTGTTTTCTTAGCAGTCCATGGTACATTCAATACTCTTTTCCAGCACCGTAGCTCAAAGGAATCAATTCTCCTTCTATCCTTCTTAGTCATTGTCCAGCTCTCTGATGCATAACAAGTGATTGCAAAGATCATAGTTTATATCAGATGCACCTTAGTCTCCAGAGTGACACCATTTCTCTTCAGTAACCTAACAGTCAACTTTCCCATCGCAATATGTTGTGTTTTTTTTTTTTTATTTTCTGGCTACTGGTGCCAAGAGTGTTGACTGCAGAGCCAAGCAAACTAAAGTTGTTAACAATCTCAATCCTGATGCTGCCAATTGGTCCAGTGGTGAGAATCTTTGTCTTCTTGATATTGAGCCTCAATCCATACTGAAAGCTGCAGTCCTTGACCCTCTGCAGCAAGCATTTCAGGTCCTCCTCAGTTTCAGCAAGCAGGGTTGTGTCATCTGCATAACACAGATTGTTAATAGATCTTCCACCAATCTCCTCATAGAGCCCAGCCTCTCCGATAATCAATCTGTTCTGCATACAGGTTGAAAAGGTATGGAGATAGGACACATCCCTGACACACACCCTTCCCAATTTTGAACCATGCAGTGTTTCCCTGATCTGTTCTGATGACTGCCTCTTGGTCCAAGTATAGGTTTTGCATTAGCGTGATCAAGTGTTCTGGGATTCCCATTCTTCTCAGAGTCAGCCACAGTTTGTTATGATCCACACATAATCAATGAAACACAGATAGACATTCTTCTGGTATTCCCTGCTTTCAGCTAAACATCTAACATCAGCTACAATATGCCTAGTATCATGACCCCTTCTAAACCCGGCCTGGACTTCTGGCAGTTCTCTTCTGATGTGCTATTCCAGTCATTTTTTGGATATAATCTTCAGTAGAATATTGCTTGCATGTGAAATCAATGATATTGTTGTGTAGTTTCCACACTTTGTTAGGTCACCTTTCTTTGGAATGAGAACAAATATAGATCTCTGCCAGTCAGTTGGCCAAGTGGTTGTCCTCCAGATTTCTTGGCACAACTTGGTGAGCACACCCAGGGCAGCATCTGTTAGCTGAAATATGTCAATTGGTATACCTTCTATTCCTGGGGCCTTATTTTTTGCTGTTTCCTTCAAAGCAGCTTGAACTTCTTCCTTCATCACTATAGGCTCTTGCTCATATGTGATTTCATTAAATTCTTCTGTGTCTGCCAATTCCTTTTGATACAGTGACTCAGTATATTCTTTCCATCTTCTTTCAATACTTCTTGGGTCATTTAATATTCTGCCTAAAGCATCCTTGATTATAGCAACTCGAGGTTTGAATGTGTTCTTCAGTTCCCTGAGCTTAAGAAAGGCTCCCTGAACTTAAGAAACGCTGAACGAGTTCGGCCCTTTTGATTTTCCGACTCCAGCTCCTTGCACATTTCATTGTAATATTTTTCTTTGTCATTCGTGCTGCCTTTTGCAATCTTCTGTTCATCTCTTTAGTATCTTGAATTCTTCCTTGTGCTTTGGCTTCTTATAAGCTTCATAATTTTGATCTTTACCTCACTAACTTGCAGATTTTCTTCTTTTACTGTTCTTTTGAAGGAAGAAAGATTTCCTTTTTTGTTTGGTTATAATTTGAGTAAAAGTTAAAAAGGCAATTGGTTTTTCATTCACCATTTGCCAAGTCCTTTGGGTTTTTGTTATTTCTGAGAATACTCACAATGTAACTACACTTTCTCATTTCCTCCTTATGATTCCTGTTTTCATTAATCTTTTCCTACATTTTCCTCTTCTGAGCTTTATCTCTGTGTGACTCATGCCTTTTTATTATTATTGTTGTTGTGTTCTGCCCAGTCTCCTGTGACTCATAGTGACCCTATGTACAACAGCCCTAAACCCTGCTCTATTCCTGGTCAATCTTACTGTCTCTGACACTCCTATCCCCATTACTCTAGTGACTGAATCTATCCTTCTCATCGAGGTTCTTCCTCTCCTGCACTGTCCCTCCATTCTCATAACCATGATGTTCCTCTCCAAGGACTGATCCCACCTTGTAACATGTCCAAAATATGTCAAATGGAGCTTCAGAATTCTTGACTCCAAAGATCAACCTAGCCTCATCCTTTCTAAGATGAAGAGGCTTGTTCTCCTAGCAGTCCACGGTATATTCAATACTCTTCTCCAGCACCAAAGCTCAAAGGCATCAATTCTCCTTCTATCATCCTTAGTCATTATCCAGCTCTCTGATGCATAACAAATAATTGAAAAGACCATGACCTGGATCAGGAGCACTTTAGTCTCCAGACTAACATTGTTGCCCTTTAGTACTTTGGAGAGTTCTCTGACATCAGACTTTCCTAATGCAATTAATCTTTTAATTTTATGGCTGCTGGTACCAAGAGTATTGACTGTAGAGCCAAGCAAACTAAAGATGTTAACAAACTCAATCTCTTCACCATCCATCATGATGCTGCCAATCAGCCCAGTGGTGAGAATCTTCGTTTTCTTGATGTTGAGCTTCTATCCATATTGAAGGCTGCAGTCCTTGTCCTTCTGCAGCAAGCGCTTCAGGTCCTCTTCAGTTTCAGCAAGCAGGGTGTGTCATCTGCACAACACAGAGTGTTGATGAGTCTACCTCCAATCTTGATGCTACACTTCTCCTCATAACGCTCAGCCTTCCAGATAATCTGTTCCACATATAGACTGAAAAGATATGTAGACAGGACATATCCCTGACACACAACCTTCCCAATTTTGAACCATGCAGTATTTCCTTGCTCTGTTCTGATGACTACCTCCTGGTCCAGGTATAGGTTTCACATAAATACAATCAAGTGTTCTGGGATTCCCATTCTTCTCAGAGTCAGCAACAGTTTGCTGTGATCCACACAGTCAAATGCCTTTGCAAATCAATGAAACATAGATAGATATTCCTCTGGTACTCTCTGCTTTCAGCCAAGATCCATCTGACATTAGTTATAATAGTGCCACGGCCTCTTTTAAATCCAGTCTGCACTTCAGGCAGTTAATGTGCTGTTCCAGTAGTTTTTGGATGATCTTCCATGGGATCTTGCTTGCATGTGATATCAATGATACTGTCGTTCCTATACACTGTGTGTCATGCATCTCCATGGTGTTCCAAACAGTCTTACATTTACATTGTATTTCATTCATTAATATGATAGGGTGTTTTTTCTCCCTTCCTTACAATCATCCCACCAACTACTTCTTTCATGAAAGTGTGGCAGCTAGTGCCTCATTTTCTAATATCCACATTTTAGGTAGCTAATTGCTGATTTGCCCATCTATATCAAACCAGTACTCGGGGGTGGGGGGGAAGCATGTCTTTTCTGCAGAGGGATGCTCTGTTCATCTTGGAAACTGTGAATAACTACATCTATAATCATTGTTAAGTCCAGAGCAAGTAATTAGATTTTACCAATCATCATCTCTTCATCTGGTTAGGTTCTGATCAACTCATCCCCATCCAGCTGTGACTAGGTTTATATGGACATTATTTGGTCTTGTCTTATAAAAGTTCTCTCTAGTTTTCTACAGGAACGAATGAGAGCTTTTGCCAACCACACTGTCCATGAACCCCTTGTATTATCAACTGAGTACCAACCATTACCCTCCACCATATGCTGCCTAAAATAAACAGGTTTTTCCCTTCCTTAAGAAACGTCTTCCCAACCCAGCAAGAAGTATTTACAGAAGAGAACTTTATCATCCTCATTCAATATTAATAAAAGGCTGGATTATTAGGACTGCAGAGCCCTTTCCTTCCTTTCCCAGGATAGTTACTGAGCTGTGTTTTTTCTCTCTCTCTAAAACTACCCTACCCCTCTTTTCCCAGGAATAGTTATCTGAGACCCCAGCCCACTTCCTTATCTTGAAGGAAGCATCTGTAAGCATCCCCTTCCCCAAGTCCCTTGTATGGAGTTATAAAATCCCCCACCAGCCTGGCAGGTTTTCCTCAATAAACTATCTTTCTTGGCCTGCACAGGATCTCTTCTTTCTTGGCAACCTTACAGACATCAGTTGTAAATAAAGCTCAGGAGACCATACTTCTTCCTATATTCCAGGCATCTTGGTCCTGAAGCCAACAGTCCTACCTCACTCATCCACTCATCCTTGCATGCTAGATGGGCAGCACTGAATGAACATGTCCAAGCTCAGTCTGTTTCTCCATTGTTGCATTCTTCCCACTTTCACTCCTGTGGATCCAAGTGATTGATAAGTGTGAGCATAGCCAACTTTAAGTCCTGGAGGGGGTTCTAATCGGTATCAACTCTACCCTGCCTCTAAAGCCAAATAGCTTGTTCTAGTTGGAAACGGACAGTCTTTTCCTTTCCTTTTTTCTATTTTCTTTTCTCCTTTCAAGTTTACCCTTCTTTAAAATGTGCGGGGCGGGGGCGGGAGGGTGGTGGTGGATTGTGTACCCATGGAGTTTTTCTTTTGCTTTTCAAGGAGATGAGCTGGGGGAGGGGGAGAAAAGTGCAACAATGAATGAATGGAATTCCAAAATCTCTGTAGATGGTCATTGAAATTAAAAATAAGTAAATTAAAAAACTTTTTTTAAAAAGTGAATCTCTTCTATCAACAGTCCATTGTAGGCCCACAAATCCATTCAAATACAAATCTCCTCAGGGTACTAAGTGGGACTCAAGCTTTCCCTTTGACATACCCCAACCACATGGCCAGATTCTGCTTTTGTTTCTCTTTCTCTCTCTCTCTGTCTCTTTCTGTCTCTCTCTCTCTCTCGTTAATTTAGTTTTTCCTTTTTTTCCATACAATAATTCACATTCATTGTGTTTTGGTCTTGTATATTGTGTTTTATACAATCTTTCATTTTCATTGTGGAGGAAGAATGTCTCAGTTGCCCCAGACCTGATCACTTCTTGATGAAACCTGATGATGTCTAAGGCAACCACATCAGACACTAGATCCTGAAAAGGTTCTGGGCCTGATCACAAAAACCCACACCCAAGTTAATTAACAGGACAGCACATATACACACATCCCTGCTCCAAATTCCAAGCAAAATACTATCTTCCTTAGTCTTCCCTGAAACTTCCTTATAAAAATGAACTATCCTTGACTGACTTCCCTGATAAGCCTGAGGAGCTGACTCACCCACAAGAATACTTCCTCCTCCAAGAGACAGCCAGCCTGACCGCCTCAGCAGCTAGCGCAGTAGCCATAGCCAATCAGCATCCTCCACAACTACTTCCTCTGCCAAGAGACTGCTCACTTAATGGTGTCACCAGCTGTCACTAAAGTGACAACAGCTGCAGCCAATCAATGAGCTAAAGGACTACTTCTTCTGCCAGAAGATGGCCTCTTCCTCTCCAGTCTTGTAAAAGGCCACTTCTTCACGCCATGTGCAAACTTCTCTGACCCATCTTCCAAGCCTGTCTCTCTGTCTCTGTCTCTGGCCTGAGAGCCACAATAAAAGCTTCTTTGCTACTTTCAGTTTCCACACCTGTTTTACCTATCATTCACATCGTTATAACCTTCTCTGTTCCTGGTCCCTTGGTGTCCCTCTCAGGTCATGCAATAAAAGCCTTTTTGTTTCTTGAGAGTGGTTTCTTTCTCTGACTCTCTCTCAACTCTTTCATTCACTCCTTCATATACATTGTATTATAGAGAAGTAATTACTATTGATCTGTTTCTTTTTTAACAATTATTTTTATTTATACTGGTTTATTTACAAAGTTCATATACATTGTTTTTCACATCTGACCTTTCCCTTTTCCTTTACCCACCCCTCCCTCCACCCATCATATTCCCAGGTTTCTTGGTCCGAGGTTAAGTAAAAACACTTGGAGGAACCTAGGTAACTCTGGGCCCAGAGATGTTAACAGAATAGAACTTCCATCCACAACTAACTGATAGAAGAAAGTGGACCTCCTTCTAGAGTTGTCTTGAATCCTAAATTTTAACAAATTAGAACTATCAGAAATATAGGCTGGATTTAGAAGGGGTTGTGGCACTAGGGACATTATTACCAATGTCAGATGGATCTAGGAAGAAAGCAGAGAGTACCAGAAGAATGTCTATCTGTGTTTCATAGACTGTGCAAAGGCATTTGACTGTGTGGATTACAATAAATTATGGCTAAGCTTGAGGAAAATGGGAATCTCAGAGCACTCAATCATGCTTATATGAAACCTATACTTGGGCCAAGAAGCAGTCATCAAAACGGAGAAACGAAACACCACATGGTTGAAAATCAGGAAAGGAGTGCATCAGGGATGCATCCTGTCCCCGTACCTTTTCAATCTGTATGCAGAACAGATCATTCGGGAAGTATGGCTTTATAAGGAGGAGTGTGGGATCGGGATTGGAGGAAGAGTCATTCACAATCTACCATATGTAGATGACACAACCTTGCTTGCTGAAACTGAGGAGGACCTGAAGCACTTGCTGCAAAAGGTCAAGGACTGTAGTCTTCAAAAGGGATTGAGGCTCAACATCAAAAAGACAAAGATTCTCACCATTGAGACAATTGACCACACCATTAGATGAAAAAGATACTGAGTTTGTTAACAATTATAGCTTGTTCGGATTTTAACACAAGCTGCCGGGAAATCAAAAGATGAATTGCATTGGGAAAATCTGCTGTCATGGACCTCTCCAGAGTGCTGAACTGCAGCAGTGTCAGTCTAGATACTAAAGTAAGCCTAATCCAGACCACGGTCTTCTCAATTACTTGTTATGCTTCAGAGAGTTGGACAATGATTAAGGCTGTCAGAAGAATAGATACCTTCAAGTTGTGATGCTAGAGAAGAGTATTGAACATACAAATAGTTCTGTCTTTGATAGGGTGAAACTAAGTTTCTCCTTGGAGGCTACAATTTTGAATCTCTGCCTCACTTACTTTGGGTACATGACCAAGAGAGATCACTTCTTGGAGAAGGACATCATGCTCAGAAGGGAGGTGGACAGCGCAGGAGACTAAGACTCCAGATGAGATGGATTGATACAGTGACTGCGGCAATGGGGATTGGTGTGTCAGAATTAGTGAGACTGACTTAGGACAGGGAAGGGTTCAAAGCTGCTCTATTTAGGGCCGTTATGCATCACAGGTGACTTAATGGCATGTAAAAACAATAACATACTATTACAGGTTTGGAAGCAGGAGTGGCATTCACTTCCCAAATAACATGCCTCTAGAAACTCTATGAACTTTGATAAATGTGGATAGTTATAGAGGGGCTTTAGGCCTTCAGTTCATAGTGTCTCTGTGATTCATGCTCGACTTAAAGGCAATCAAATGTCAGAAGAAACTCTGAAGATTGCACTGGAACGTAGAGAAGCCAAAGCACATGGAAGAATCCAAGACACTAAAGAGCTGAACAGAAGATTCCAAAAGGCAGCACGGAATGACAAA
>NW_006399872.1:8370056-8387110 GCF_000299155.1 Elephantulus edwardii
TCATGCTGGGCAGAGTGGAGGGACAGCACAGGAGGAGAAGACCCTCTATGAGGTGGATTGATTCAGTGACTGGGGTAATCGGGATGGGTATGTCAGAGGCAATGAGATTGGCACAGGATAGAGCAGGGTTTAGGGCTGTTGTACATAGGGTCTCTATGAGTCACAAACGACTTGACGGCACATAACAACAGCAACAACAATCAGCTTTGGCATCTCCGGTATAGCAGCATTAATGGTCTAGTGCATAAGGAGTTACACTGACAATCTAAAGGCAGGAAATTAAAATCCATCAACTGTACTTCAGGGGGGAAAAAGAAATCTATCTTTTCCCTTGATAAAGAGATTCTGCATACTCACAGAAATGTAAGCTTTGGGTCAGTTCTAATTCAATGGTAATGAGTAATATTGCTTTGTTAGCTACCATCATGACCACTATAACAAACCTGTGAACACCAGATCTGAGCTCTTCCCTGCCCTGTGTGCATACTTATTATGTCTTACATCCTTGAGCCCATTGTCACTGTGTCAGTCCTTCTTGCTGAAGTTGAATTGAACCTCTCTTTGTCTAACACACCCTCTCCCCCAGTATGATTCTTTTTCCAAGGGTTGGTGCCTCCAGACAACATACCCAAAGTATGAGAGATGAAGTTTCACCATCTTGGCCTCAACCAACCTACGAATACCTTGGTTGAACCTCCTCTAAGACAGACTTGTTTGTTCTTTTGGAAGTCCATGGGATATTAAATATTCTTCACCAACATCACATCATGAAGGCACTGATTTTTCTTCAGTTACCTTTAGTCCTTTGAACAAAAACAACTCCTCTAGGTCGTATAGCCCTGATGTACAAGTTATCATACAGTGGTCACCTGTGGTTGCTGTGAAGCTGAACACTGTGACGCTGAAGTGTCAAACGTGTTAATGGTTGATTACCCATGGTGAACAGTATTGGGTGAAACTCCTCAATTAAAACAAGCTTGGAAGGAAGAGTAGCACCCACTTCCATAATAGCTTGCCTCCGGAAACCCTATGAACCTGGAGAGAGGATGAGAGACACACAAGTGTTGAGGACTCTCCTTCATAGGGTCGTTATGAGTCGCCTGCAACTCAACGGCACTTAACAACAACAACCTTTAGTTACTGTCTGACTTTCAGATGTATAGGAATTAATTGAAAATACTATGGCTTGAATCAGGCACACTTTGGCCTTTAAACTGACATCCTTGCTCTTTAGAACTTTGGAGAGTTTCTTGGCAGATTTCTCCAATGCTACACATCTTCTGACTTCTTTAACACTAGTATCATGATTGTTGATCATGGATCCAACTAAAATAAAGTCCTTGGAAATTTCTATCTTTTCTTACTTATCATGATGTTGTCTATTGGTCCAGTAGTGAGAATTTTTCTTATCTTGAACTTGATATGTAACTCGTATTGAAGGTTGCAGTCTTTGAACCTCTGCAGCATGTGTTTCAACTCCTCTTCACTTCCTTCAAGCAAGGTGTGCCAACTACATAATGCAAGTGGTTGATGAGTCTTCTTCCAATTCTGACACCACAGTTTTCTTCAGAAAGGCCGGCTTCTGGAATTGTTTGCTCAGTATATAAATCAAATATATACTGAGAACAGATTCACCTTTAATCACACCTTTCTTGATCTTAAACCATGCAATATGCCCTTGTTCTGTTCAGACCACTGCTTCTTGTCCTATATATAGGATTTTGTATGAGTAAAATTAAAAGTTTTAACAAACAGATGTAGCTGTGAATGTGCTCACTAGTCTATGTCAGGAAATTTGGAAGACAGCTACCTCACTAACTGACTGGAAGAGATCCATATTCTTTAAAAAGAAATATAATCCAACTGGATATGAAAATTATTGGACAATATACACCAGATCTACAGGACACATCACCCTTTCTTTGGAAACATTACCCCTAACTAAAGAGACACTGGTCACTGCATAAGAAATTGTCAGCAGTTAAAGTGTTTGGAATCACAGAAACCCATAAAGCTTGAGATATAAGCTATCAGATCAAGGACTGGGCAACAGGACATGGGTGTTGAAGGGAGTGGGTGGGAGTGGAAGGGGATGCTGGTGGATGGTAGAGCAGAGAAATAAGTGGGTCCGGACATTTGTGTCAAGCTCAGGGACAACATCGAAACTAATGGTTAATTCCACAAATGGAGGAAATATCTTTTATCTGTTCTTTTATGTAAAATGCTTGTCTGTAAGACACTTCTCTAAATCTGAGCATTCAGATTAAGACAGACTAGGAAAAAGGATTGGCTATCCACTTCCAAAATAGCAGGCCTCTGAAAAACCTATGTACAACAGAACACATGTAGACTAACAGGGCAACTGAGGCAGAGCTTTCAAATATGGAAATACAAAGGAAGAAGAAGAGCTGTAAAGCAGACACTAGTGATTGAAACATGGTATGTGAGAACCATGAATGTAGGAGAATTAGATATTGTTAAGGAAGATATGGAACACATAAATATTTGCATACTAGGTATTGTGGAGATGAGATGGACTGGCATGGGGCATTTTGAGTCTGATGATTACATGATCTATTACTCCAGAGATGAAAAGGTAAGGAAAAATGGGGTTGCTTTCATAGTTTAAAGAATCTAAAAAGTCATTTCTAAGGGAGCTCTGGTGGCCTAGTGGCAAGAAGCTGCACTGCAATCCCAGAGGCATGCAGTTCAAATCCACCAGGTGCTCTGCTGGAGAAGGAGGGACAACCTACTCCTGTACATGCCAGATCCAATTTGACGGTACACACACACACACACACTAATAAATTAAAATTTTTTAAAAAGTCATTTCTAGATCTGTCTTGAAATAAAATATTGTGAGTGACAAGATAATATCCATACGCATACAAGGAAGTCCAGTGAATACCACTATCATTGAGATATATACTCCAACAACCAGAGCCAATAAAGAGGAAATAGAAGACTTCTACCAACTTTTACAGCAAGTGGTCAATTGAACATGGCATCAAGATGCACTAATAATAATGGGTGTCTGGAATGCAAAAATTGGAACAGAGAAGGTTCAGCAGTTGGGAAACATGGACTTGGTTACAGAAATGAAGCTGGAGATAGAATGATTGAAGTTTGCTCAATCAATGACTTAATCATTGCAAGTGAATTTTGTAAGAAACATAAATGCAGGTTATACACATGGATTTCACCTGATGGTATGCATAAGAATCAAATTAATTACATCTGTGGAAAGAACTGTTGGAGAAACTCAATATCTGCTGTGAAAACTAGGCCAGGAGCTGACTGTGGAATTGACCACCAACTACTCACATGGAAGTTCAAGCTGAAGCTAAGAATTAAATCCATGGGAACCAAAATATGACCATGAGTCTATCCCACCTGAGTTACAGAACCATCTCAGGAACAGGTTTGAGGCCTTGAACACCAATGAGGGAAGACCAGAAGAGTGCAAAAGGTCATTACAAAGGCAGAGAAGGAAGAAAAGACCCAAATGGATGTCAGAAAAGACTCTGAATATTGCACTAGAGCACCACGAAGCCAAAGCAGAGGGAAGAATTCAAGATATTAAAGATCTGAACAGAAAATTCCAATAGGCAGCACGGGATGACAAAGTAAAATATTACAATGAAATGTGCAAGGAGCTGGAGTCAGAAAATAAAAAAGCCCAAACTCACTCAGCATTTCTTAAGCTCAAGGAACTGAAGAACAAATTCAAATCTCAAGTTGCTATACTTAAGGATGTTTTGGGCAGGGTATTAAATGATCCAGGAAGTATTAAAAGAAGATGGAAGGAGTATACTGTTACTGTACTGAAAAGAACTGGCAGACAGAAGAATTTCATGAAACATATGAGCAAGAGCCTATGGTGATGAAGGTAGAAGTTCAAGTTGCTTCGAAGGAATTGGCAAAAAATAAGGGCCCAGGAATAGATGGTATACCAACTGATGTATGCCACCTAACAAATCCTGCCCTAGATGTGCTTACCAAGTTGTGCCAAGAAATCTGGAGGACAACCATTTGGCCAACTGACTGGAAGAGATCTATATTTGTTCCCATTCCAAAGAAAGGTGACCCAACAGAGTGTGAAAATTATTGAACAGTATCATTGATATCAGATACAAGCAAGATTCTACCGAAGATTATCCCAAAACAACTGGAACAGCACATCAACAGAGAACTGCCAGAAGTGCAGGCTGAGTTTAAAAGGGCCAGTGGTATTAGGGATATTGTAGCTAATGTTAGATGGATCTTGGCTGAAAACAGGGAGTACCAGAGGAACGTCTGTCTGTGTTTCACTGATTATGCAAAGGTATTTGACTGTGTGAATCACAACAAATTGTGACTGATTCTGAGAAGAATGGGAATCCCAGAACACTTGATTGTGCTAATATGAAACCTATACTTGGACCAGGAGGCAGTCGTCAGAACAAAGCAAGGAAACACTGCGTGGTTCAAAACTGGAATGGGTGTAGGCCAGGGATGTGTCATATCTCCATACCTTTACAACCTATATTCAGAATAGATTATCCAGGAGTCTGGGCTGTGTGAGGAGAAGTGTGACATCAGGATTGGTGGAAGATTCATTAACAATCTGCGTTATGCAGATGACACACCCTGCTTGCTGAAACTGAAGAGGACGTGAAGTGCTTGCTGCAGAAGGTCAAGGGTTGCAGCCTTCAATATGGGTTATGGCTCAATATAAAAACGACAAAGATTCTCACCCTGGGCCAATTGGCAGAAATAGGATGGATGGTGAAGAGATTGAGTGTGTTAACAGTTTTAGTTTGCTTGGCTCCACAGTCAACACTCTTGGCACCAGTAGCCAGGAATTTAAATCACATACTGTGATGGGATAAGCTTGGAAGCAGCAGTCGCATCCACTTCTGTAAATAGCTTGCCTCTGGAAACCCTATGAACCTGGAGAAAGAATGAAAGTCAAGCAAGTGTCGAGGACTTTCATTCATAGGTTTACTATGAGTCACCTATGACTCGAAGGCCCTTAACAGCACAGGGAGAGACCAGTTGGCCTAATGGACCAAAAGTGATGCTACCAAGCCAAAGGTGAGTGACTCTAATCCACAGCCCTCAGACCTATTCTTAATTGTTTTTGGTCCAACATTCTTCTAGGTCGTATAGTCCTGGTGTGTCCACTTTCTGTACTGAGGTAACTTGTGTTTGCTTTGAAGCTGAACACTGTGACACTGATGTATCAAATGTGATAATAGTTACCCATCATGGACAGTGTTTTGTGGAGTTCCTTGATTAGAACAAGCTTAGAAGAAGGAGTGGCATTCACTGCCATAAATAGCTTGACTCCAGAAACCCTATAAACCTGGAGAGAGGATGAAAGTCACTGTAAGTGTAAAGGACTTTTATTGATAAGATCGCTCTGAGTCACCTAAGACTCGACGGCACATAACAACAACAACAACATAATTAATATTATATGCAAGTAAAATCTTGCTGAAAATTACTTCAACTCGAGCAGTACATCCACAAAGAACATCCAGAAATTCTAGCTGGATTCAGAAGAGAAGCCATGGCACAAGGAATATCACTGCTGAGGTCAGACGAGTCTTGGCTGAAAACAGAGAATACCAGGGAGATGTCTACTTGTGTTTTATTGGCTATATAAAGGCATTTTACTGTGTGGAACATAACAAATTATGGTTGACATTGAGAAGAATGGGGATCCCAGAACACTTAATGGTGTTCATACAAATGAGTGATAGTAGCATATAAATCTAAGACACTATCATCCATCTAGTACAAGCAGGGAGGATCCTGGAATAATGTATGTCTTTAATACACTACAGAGAAGAGAAGCACACGTTGCTCCCTTTCTCTACAGTCACAGGCAAATGAGAACAAACTTATATTCTTCCTCTGAGCCTCTCACCAGAGATGAGAGGATTAGAGGTGTAGACTTTGAACCATGCCTTAAGCTTCTCCTGAGGTTCTGGAGTGATTGCTGTCCTAAGCATGAAGCAGAGTGATCACATTCTTTCATCTAACTCTTTTTCTGAAATGACCCCAAAGGGGGAGCAAAACTATCTGGTTATTCCAGTTCTGTGGAATTTACTGCAGAGGACAAAGTTTTGCATATCAATTTTGAGGATCAGTTTGTGAATACATAAATGCAATGCCTCTATGTAATTAATAGGAGAAAAGTGATCTTTTTTTAAAGGATATTAGCCCTGTAAGAGGAAAAATATTCATCTACATATGATAACAGAGGCCCAAGCTGTGATAAAATCCCAAGCTGTGATAAAATGTGATGCATTCATTATGTTCTATCTAAATTACTAGGTTTAAGGCACTGAAGTTTTTGCTGAATTTTTATCTCAGATGTGAGATTTAAATTGCCTTGTTCTGTTGCTGCTATTAGTTGCCTTTGAGTGAGTTCTGACTCTTATCAATCAGGTGACATGAAGAGCTGAGTCTTTACTGCTAATGAATAGATAAACTGCCCAAACTCTGTCAGGGCCACCTCAGAGGAAAGGCCTGCCAGTCTACTTCTGAAAGACCACAGTCTTAGAAACCAGGTGAAAAAAATTCTACTCTGCACCTGTGGGACCTGGTACAAAATCAGCCTGCAGCAACCTGCCAGTCCAGACAAAATCAGGAACATAAAGAATGCGCATCAGGACAATCAAATTCACACTGGCAAAGTAAACAACCTGAGAATACTCCAACAGGTCAGAAAATGCTGCATGCACAGAAATTTAGGCTTTCTCTCTAATTCCCTCACCCCAGTTTCTAATACGATGCAGTTTTAATTTTGTTTTCCATTCCAAACCATTAAGGGATTACTATTAACGTTCCTCTTCTCCTGATAACACTATTGATGACTTTTGAAAGAGTTTTCTGAATTCCCCAGTTACTGATTAATCTTGGACAGGTTACTAGCAATGTAGTGGGAATATTACCTTGGCAGCAAGAGAGAACGCAGAGTAGAAAGATGGTCTTACTGATCCTGAAGACCAGAGTAAGTTTTATTCTAGTCAAATGACAAATAACAAAGTGTTAAACTTCTCTCTCCTCCTCCTTCTACTTCTCTTCACTCTGGAACACACCCTTTCCTCTTCTCCATTCTCCAGATGTAAGAGCACCTTAGCGTAGTTAAGAATTGATTGACACATTTCTGTTTTGCTAATCCTAGCTAACCTTCTTCCTGAATCTTCTCACGCTCATTCAAAGAATAAATGGTAAAGACCCTGAAAGTAAATATTTTTTTTGCTTTTATTGTAGTGCTCTCTAGGTAAGAGGGTAAAAGAAGTATTTCTCTCTCAGCACCTCTCTCGTCCTCCTGGAATCAGGTCTTACAAATTTTTTTTCTTTCCTAACTTTCCAGAGGGGGGAGATCAGTCATCCATTCCTCCATCCCAAAGCACAGGATTGACAAATAGACCCCTCCCTGAAGATGTTTTCAAAAGTTAAATCACACCTCTTAGAATACTATGTTCAAACTATTGTTATTGTTGTTGTTAACTGCCTTCAAGTTCACCACAACTCATAGTGACCCTATGAACAAAAGGCCTAAAGCCCCTCTACAACTATCAACATTTATCAAAGTTCCTAAAGTTTCCAGAGGCATGCTGTTTAGGAAGTGGATGTCACTCCCCTGCTTCCTAACTTGTCATAGTATCTTATTGGTTGAGTCGCCAGCAATGCATAGCAACCCTATGCACAGTAGCTCTGAACCCTTCCCTGTCCTGAGCCAGTCTCACTAATTCTGACACACCAACCCCTACTGCCCCAGTCACTGTAACAATCCATCTCATTTTGGATCTTCATCTCCTGCGCTGTCCCTCTACCCTTCCGAGTATAATGTCCTCCAAAGACTGATCTTTCCTGGTCATGTGCCCAAAGTAAGTGAGGCAGAGATTCAAAATCCTAGCCTCCAAGGAGAAACTTGGTTTCACCCTTTTCCAGACAGATCTACTTGTTTTCTTGATGGTCCATGGTATGTTCAAGACTCTTCTCCAGCATCACAACTCAAAGGCATCTATTCTTCTTCTGTTATCTTTCGTCATTGTCCAACTCTCTGAAGCATAACAAGTAATTGAGAAGACCATGGCCTGGATTAGGCGCACCTTTTTATCTATACTGACATAGTTGCTCTTCAGAACTCTGGAGAGGTCCACGACAGCAGATTTTCCCAGTGCAATTTGTCTTTTAATTTCCTTATTGCTAGTGTTAAAAGTGTTGATTGTGGATCTGAGCAAGCTGTAATTGCTAACACCATCAATATCTTCTCCATCTATTATGATGCTGCCAATTATTCCAGTGGTGAGAATCTTTATCTTCTTGATGTTAAGCTTCAATTCATATTGAAGACTGTAGTCCTTGACTTTTGTAGCAAGTGCTTCAAGTCTTCTTCAGTTTCAGCAAGCAAGGTTGTGTCATCTGTAAATGGTAGTTTGTAAATGAGTCTACCTTTAATCCTGATCCCATATTCCTCCTCATAAAGCCCTGCCTCCTGAATGATCTGTTCTGCATATAGATTAAAAAGATATGGGGACAGGATGCATCCCTGAGGCACTCCTTTCCCTATTTTGAACCAATCACTGTTTTCTAACAGTGAACATCCAAATTAAGACAGACTAGAAAGAAGGATTGGCCATCCACTTCTCAAATATAACTGGCCTTTGGAAACCCAATGTACAGCAGAGCACACTTAGAGTAGACTAACAGATATGGCAACTGAAGTTGAGCCCTCAAATGTGGAAACATAAAGGAGAAAAAAACAGTTGTACAAGAAATTAACAATTGGTACATGGAATGCAAAAAGCATGAATGTAGGAAAACTGGACATTGTAAAGAAAGAAATGGAATGCATAAATATTGACATACTGATATTAGTGAAATGAGATGGATTGGCATGGGACATTTTGAATCCCATGATCATATAATCTACAATGCTGGAGTTGAAAAATTGAGAAAAAAGTGGGGTCGCTTTCATAGTTAAAAAGGCCATTTCTAGATCCATCTTGAAATACAATATTGTGAGAGGAGATAATATTCACATGCATACAAGGAAGACCTGCTAATACCACTATCATTCAAATTTATGTGCCTACACCAGAGCCGGAAAGGAGGAGATAGATGATTTCTATCAACTGTTGCAGTCAGAAATTGATGGAACATGTTACCAAGATGCATTAGTAATAATGGGTGACTGGAATGCAAAAGTTGGGAATCAGAAAGAAGAATGTTCAAACTACCCATTGTAATCCATTATTCAGAAATTCAAATTTATTGCCATCAAGTTTATCCTGGCTGATAGCAACCCTCCATCAGGTTTTGAAGGTTATAAATGGTGATGTTCTTTCATTCTTCACAGAACTTTAGAGGCTTGTTTCAAAAGTGATTGGTCAGTTCTGCTCCATAGTCTATGTTAGTCTGGAAGCTCCCCTGAAACCTGGTCACTATAGCTGATTGTATGGGTATTATAAATATTTATGATGTAACTTCCAGAATCACAGCTATACACATGCCATCACAGTACAGCAAAGTGAAGCATCTTTTGCCAAAAAGATGTTTATTTGTGTTTTATTGATTCTACATAGGCATTTGACTATGCATGTAACAACAAATTATGGCTAACATTGAAAAGAATGGAAATCCTAGATCGCGTAACTAATTAACTGTATTTATGTAAGCCCTATGCATAAACTAAGAAGCAGTTGTCCAGACAGAACAAGAATATATTGCAAAGTTTAAAATGAGAAAAAATGTGCATCTGAGTGGCATAATTTTTCTATACTTCTTCAATCTGTATACTGAGCAAATAATCCGATAAACTGGACTATATGAAGAAGATTATGATATAAAAATTGGAGGAAGACTCATTAACAACCTGAGTTATGTAGATAGCACAACTTTGCTTGCAGAAAGTGAAGAAAACGTAAGCATTTACTGCAAAAGATAAAAGACAGTAGTAGCTTTCAATATGGATTTTATCTCAACATCAAGAAATGAAAAATTCTAACCACTGGACCAATAGATAACACGATGATTGGATGGAGAAAAGATTAAAGTTAAAATTAAAGACTGAAGATTTTATTTCAGTTCGATCTACAATCAATGCCTAGAGTAGCAGCAGTCAAGAAATTTTTAAAAATGTGGTTGTGGTGATGGTGGTGTTTCTATGTGCTGTCAAGTTGCTTGTGATTCATAATGACCCTATGTACAACAGCCCTACACCCTGCTCTACCCAGTGCCAACCTTATAGTCTCTGGCACACCTATTCCCAATACTCTAGTCACTGAATCAACCCATCTCCTTGAGAGAAATCTACTTTCAAGAACTTCTTTAAAGTGCTAAAGAACAAAGATATCCATTTAAAAACTAAAATGTACCTGAGCCTGAGTCAAGTCATGATATTTGTAATTTATTACTATGCATATAAAAAGTTAGAAAATTAACACGGAAGTATTAAGAAGTGATGCCTTTGAATTGTGTTGTTGACCAAAAGTATCAATTATACCATGAACTGGCAAAATAGCAAACCAATCTGTATTAGAGGAAACGCAACCAGAACGATCCCTAGAGTTACGGATGATAACACTCATATGGTATCTCATATAATTCAGACACATTGTCAGTGAAGCCTGTCTTTGGAAACAAAGACATCATATTGGGAAAGGCAGAGGGTCAAAAAACTCAACTCATTGCTGTTGAGTCAGAACTGATTCATAGTTGACCATCTAGTGAATTTTCAGAGACAGTAAATCACATGGGAAAAGATTGTCCAACTTTCTCCCTTGTAGCTATGGGTCGGTTTGAATTGCTCACCTTTTGGCTGGCTGCACTAAGCCACCAGAGCTCTCTGATGGGCCATAAAATTATTTGTAGGCTGTTTTTATTATTTTTTATTGTTTTATTTTTATTTTTATTGTTCAGTGAAGTGAGTTTTGATTGATAGAGTTCCCACGTGAAAAAGTAGGACTATCTCACAATCCTTCCAGGCTATAATCTGTGTAGAAATGTATTCATTAAGTATATTATAAGGAATTGAGCTACTAAACCAAAGTGGTTATTTCTCTAGAAGTTCCAATCCATCAGCTCCATAGGAGGAAGGTATACAATCTTTTCCCATTAAATTTTAGCATCTAAAAACCTGCCTGCTATTGAGGATCAAAGACTACAGTCTTCAATATTTATTACATCTCTAGAAAACGAAGGCCTTTACCACTGGGCCAGTAGACAACATGATGATAGATGGAGAAAGGGTTGAAATTGTCATTAATTTAATCTTGCGTGAATTTACAATCAACACTATTTGTACTGGCACTCAGGAGATCAGAAAACATATTGCAGTGGGCTAGTTTGCTATCAGAGACCTCTAAAAAAATACAGAAGAGCAATGATGTCAGTTTAGAGGATAAGATGTGCCTGATTCAGGCCAATAGTCTGCTATGCATCTGAGATCTGGAAAATAAATACGAATTACAGAAGAATAATTAATACCTTTGAGTTGTGGTGTTGGAGAAGAGTGCTAAATATTTCAGGGACTGCCAAAAGAACAAATAGATTAATCTCAGAAAAGGTACAGCCAGAGTGCTCCTTGAAGTCAAGGAGAGTAAAGCTTCATATCTTATACTTTGGATATGTTGCTGTTGCTATGTATAGTCGAGTCAGAAATGACCCATAGCTGACCCTCCAGAAGGTTTTTAGAGGCAATAAAATCACATGGGAGGAAATTGCTCATCTTTCTCCCCCAGAGCAGCTGGTGAATTCAAACACTGTGCCTTTGGAATTGCCATGCAGCTTGTTACCACGAGGCCACTAGAATTTACCAGTTGCTAGGAGAAGCTATTCCTTGGAGAAGGATATATGCTTGGAAAAGTGGAGGGTCAGTAAAAGAAGACACACACACACAGAGAGAGAGAGAGAGAGAACTACGCAGGCTCGGATAAGATTTAGGTCTGTTGTTCATAGGGTCATTGTGAATCATACTTGACTTAGTGGCACATAACAATGACAAAAATCTGATGGAGAAAAGTTCTAAGTCAGTTCTAACTAGAAAGCAATGAGTTCAGTGAGTTTTGTTTTTCCTGTAGAGCTGCTGGGTATGTTTGAACTACCACCAATCTTAGACCAAAAGCTGAGTGTTTAACTGTGTCATCTAAGATCCTTTATTGGGTTATCATCAACTTAGTTTTTTTATTGTTTGGCTATTTAATAAAATAGAAGAGAAGGAAATGGAATATTAGGATGCATCACTTAAAGTAATGATATTGTTTCTTAAATTTTACTTTATCCCCCCTACATAAGATACATAAAGGTAAGTTAAAATGTATTGGTATGAAATCATGCATCTTTATTTTTTAACATTTTTATTAATTTTAATGAAAATTTACAGAGGCTTAGGATTTCCATAACATATTTATTTTTAAAAAAAAATGTAAAGCTGTTCTTTCTACACATATTTTTCCACCAAGTCTAAATACTTCTGAAAATGGTGTTTCCTTCTAACTCTGTAACGCCTCTCCTAAACAATTCTATGCTCTTTGATTTATATCATGCTAAAACAGCAGTTTTGGTATCTTTATAAACTTTAATTATGTTCTGTGCTTGGTGTCAAAAAGAAATCTGAAGGGACAAGATTAGGGGTATAGAATGGATGGAGTAAGGCTTCCCAGCAAAGCTATCATAGTGCTTACTACCCTCAAACGAGAAGTGGGTGCATTATCATGATTGGGGGAAATTTCCTCAGCACGACTATCCTCAGCTGTTTTTTACACTGATGTGCTTTTCCATTTCTTTAAAACGTTGTAATAAGTATGGTTGTCCGGTGTCCTTAGAGAAAAAAAGATATATATCAGATTATCTGCTTTTTCTTCCTTATTCATTGTTTAATTTTTTAAATTGTGATTTTAACGAGAGTCTACAGAAAAGTTGGATTTTCATTTATTCATTTTTGCACATTTTCCTCACTCGCCCTCACAATCACTTTCCCAGGTCACAGTCCTTTTTTTAAAATCTTTTATTTAAAAAATATTAGTCACCATAATCTTCTAAACTAACTTCTTTCTTGACTTAAACTGGTCTAAAAAATCTCCTCAGACAGCAGTTTTAATTAACCTTTGCTTTTTGTATCATATTGATAAATCCAAGACCCAAGACTTATTTATTTCATCAAATCATCATTAGTTTCAATTTTGCTTACAAGATTTCTAGAAAGCTCAACAATTTAACATGTATCCTTTTTTGTTCAAAGGCACCCTGACAAGACTAAGACAAGTATATGACTGAAATATCTTCAGTCATCTAATGATTGCAGAGGCATGTGTAAATGTGTTTTATTTGGAATAAGTCTGTGAATGAACTGGATGCCTAGTGAAATACTTTTTCAATTGCTCTCATGCACACACACACACAAACTCACTGCTGTCAAGGGACTCTGACTCAGCAACATTTCATTGATTTCTGAGGTTGTAAATCTTAATGGGAGGGGACTGTCTATTTTTCTCCCTCAGAGTTATTGAGAAATTCAAATTGTTAGAGACACTCAGCCCTTTGGTTAGTTGTATAATACACTACAGGCAACATCATCAAACTTCCTTATGTATTTATGGATGAGATATGCAAGCATATTTCTTATATTGACCATCATCAAAATACTTGAAAGTCCTTGCCTCAAAATCAACTTATTTTACTAATTTCCTTTTAAATTATTTTTGTACAGTTATACTAAAGTCAGAAACAGTGAGGATGGATCAGGATAGGCCAAGATTCAGATTCATTGGTCATAGGAGTACTATGAGTCATAGGCAACTCAACGGCACATAACAACAACAGCTAAAGTTCACCTTTCCTTTTCCATTCCCACTGCTGTCAGCCTAAATTAGACTTTTAATTTTATTCTTATGTTCTTCAGTGATTACAATGGTTGCATGACTATAATTCTGTTGAATCTTTCAAGTATTTGTGATACCTGACATCAAGCATTGAGCTGTAGAATTAAGGGTGGGCCATTTGGACCCAGGGAAGAAAGATCTGATGATCTACTCCTGTAAAGATTACAGTTTAGAAAACTAGTTGAGGCGGTTCTGCTCTTTTTTTGGTTTGTTTGCTGTGAGTAAGGAGCTCCTCAGAGGCAAGGATGGTGAGACTTTATCTCACATACTGTGGCCAGGTTTTAAGAAGAGACCAGGCCTTGGAGAAGAACATCATGCTTAGAAAAGCAGAGTATGAGAATAATACAGGAAGACCTTCAAGGAGATCGAGTTACACAGTGACTGCAGCAATGGTTCAAATGTGTCCACAATGGTAAGGATAGTTCAGAAAAGGAGGAGATTCAGTCATAATTTATAGGGTCTCTTTGAGTCATAGTAAACTGGACATTATGTAATAACAATAATAAAGCATTTCATTTCCCTATTCAAACACATATCTTAATTGCAAACTTCTAGTAAGTCTGAGTTCCAGCCGCAGGTCCCTTTTACCTAGTAAATCTTATCTCCAGTAGATTTGCCTCCAGGCACTGTACTCCAGCCTCTGTGACTGTGCTTAGGCCCTCATCCTCTTGCCCTTTCACCTGAAATGGCCTGGTTTTCCTCATCATCTCAGTCCTCAGGACTATGCCATCTTTCAAGATCCAGTTTAACACCGGAATCCTCTTTCTTCTTAGATTATACCTCTCATTACAGAGAAGTCTTGAGTTTTATTATTTTTAACCCTTCCCGTTTTTACTGCCTTCATAGTTTCAATAATTTTCTGTATCTTTAACTCAATCTTTTCACGTCCCTTAAAAGGTGGTTGTTATTAGGAGCCATAAGTTGAGTAAGACTCATAGCAACCTGCTGAACAGCTAATCTGAACCTTCTTCTATCCTGTGTCCTCCTCATCATCTCTGACATACTTGAGCCCATTGATGCAGTCAGTCACTGAGTCAATCCATCTCGTTGATGGTTTTCTTCTATTTTGTTGATGTTTCCAATTCTTTGATTTCAAAATCACATTTCTCATAGTCTACACCTCTTCCACGCCTGTCTCAATGCACAAGTGATAGAGAAGGGCGACTAGGTACTTCTTTATATGGATACTATTGTCTGAAAAACCTAGGGCCTGAATCAGGGGTATCTTAGACTTTAAAGTGAATTCATCCCGCCTCAGAACTTGGGAGAAATCCACAATTTAAGTTTCGCATTGCAATGCTGAGAGTTACTACTGGTAAAATCTTAAATCATCCAAAATGTAACAACAGAAGATGAAGGGAACACAGAGTCACTGTTCCAAAAGGAATTCGTTGATACTGAAATATTTCAGAAACTAGCATACGATAAAGGGGCAATGGTAACAAAGGAAAATGTTCAAGTTGCATTTAAGGCATTGGCAAAAAAGTAAGGTCCCAGGAATCAATGGGATATTAATTGAAATGTTTAAGCAAACAAATGCAGTCCTGGATGTGCTCACCAGGGTTCAGAAAATTTGGAAGACAGTTACCTGGCCAACTAACTGGAAGAGATTCATATTTGTTCCCATTCCTAAAAGGTGATCTAAAAGATTGTGGATATAATCAAACAATATCATTAATATCACATGCAAGCAAAATGTGGCTGATGAACATCCAAAATGTCTAGAACAGTATATTGACAAAGAACTGCCATATGTCCAGGATGGGTTTAGAAAAGGCTATGGACCTGAAGTGCCTGCTGCAGAGTGTCAAGGACTGCAGCCTACAATATGGATTGAAGCTCAATGTCAAGAAGACAAAGATTCTCACCACTGGACCAATTGGCAGCATCAGGATGGATGGTGAAGAGATTGAGATTGTACACAGCTTTAGTTTGCTTGGTTCCATAGTCAACAGTCTTGGCACCAGCAGCCAGGAAATTAAAAGGCACATTGCCATGGGAAAGACTGCTGTTAGGGACCTCTCCAAAGTGCGGAAGAGCAATGGTATCTCTTTGGAGACTAAGGTGCGTCTGATACAGGCCCTGGTCTTCGCAATCACCTGTTATGCATCAAAGAGTTGGACAATGACCAAGGAGGAAAGAAGGAGAATTGATGCCTTTGAGCTGTGGTGCTGGAGAAGAGTATTGAGAATACCATGGACTGCTAGGAAAACAAATAGATTCATTCTGGAAAGGGTTAAACTGGGTGGCTCTTTGGAGGCAAGGATTCTGAAGCTCCATCTAACATACTTTGGACATGTTGTAAGGAGAGACTGGTCCTTGGAGAGGGACATCATGCTTGGGAGGGTGGAGGGACAGTGCAGGAGAGGAAGGCCCTCTATGAGGTGAATTGATTCAGTGACTGGCATAATTGGGATGGGAGTGTCAGAGACAGTGTGATTGGCACAGGACAGAGCGGAGTTTAGGGCATTTGTACATAGGGTCACTATGAGTCGCAGGCGACTCGACGGCACATAACAACAACAACAACATGGCACCGGAGGTAACACTGATTATATCAGACCTTGACTGAAAACTAGGACTAAGAGAATATCTAATTGTGCTTCACTCAAAGGCATTGTTAGTTTTGTTGTTGTTAGATGCCATCGAGCCGAGTACCGCCCATAGAAGGCTATGAAGAAGCAATCTGAACCCTGTCCTATCCTGTGCCATCTTCACACCTCCTGACCACTAAAGCCTATTGCAGTCACTATGTCAATCCACCTGGTAGAGGGTCTTCCTCACCTTCACCCTCCCTCCACCATTCCAAGCATCATGTTCCTCTCTAAGGAGAAGCTGGGCCGCCTTCCGAGGAGGAATATGGCGTCAGAATTGAAGAAAGACTCGTCAGCAACTTAGTTATGCAGATGACACACATTGCTTGTTAATATGGAAGAGGATCGTAAGCGCTTGCTGAAGGAGATCAAGGACTGTAGTTTTCAATATAGATTGAAGCTCAACAATCAAGAAGACAAAGATTCTCCCCACTGAGCCGATTTAGAATCAGTGTGTTCACTGAGTCACTATGAGTCTTGCATGATTTGATGGCAATCAACAACAACAACATAAGTTAATTGTGAAAACTTGACCAGAGTTTTGGAAAAATAATTCTATTTAATTTATTTTATTGAT
>NW_006399872.1:8389259-8392469 GCF_000299155.1 Elephantulus edwardii
TAAAATTAATAAAATTTAATAAAAATTAAAAAAAGGAAAAAGGGGACAAAACCCACAGTTGAGTGATTAATTTTAACTTTCTAAACAATAGAGCTATTATTGCTGTTAAGTGACATCTAGCTCATTCTGACTCATAGGGCCTTTCTTCAGGAGTTTGGACAGCAGATTTACCCAATTCTATACATTTCTTGATTTTCTACTGATTGTGGATCCAAGTAAGCCTTAACCATTTGCAATCTCAATATTTTCTCCATCTGTCATAATGTTGCCTATTGGTACAATAGTGAAAAGTTTTGTTTTTTTGATGTTAAGTTGTAATCCACATAGTCTTTCCATTCATATGCTATGGATCTGAGAGTTGGGCAACGAATAAGGATGTTAGAAAAAAGAATTGATGCTTTTGAGTTGTGGTATTATAGAAGAATACTGAATGCCCAATGGATTGTCAAAAGAACAGATAAATCTTGGACAACGTGCAGCCAAAGTGCTCCTTAAAGACAAGGATAGCAAAGCTTCATCTCACATACTTTTGGCATGTTGCTAGGAGAGGCTATATTTTGGAAAGAGACACCATACTTGGAAATGCAGGTCAGCAAAGGAGATCTTAAATGAGATGGATTGACAACAGTGGCTGTAGCAATGTTTTAATTGTGAGTGAGATGATGAGTGTGAGGTAGAACAGAGTTCAGATTAATTGTTCTTAGGATCACTATGAATCATCCTCAACAGTACGTAACAACAACATAGAGCCCTGTGTGAAATAAAACAGAACCAGATGCTGCACTATTCTAAAAATCCTTACCGTACTTGAACATTTTATTATAGTCCCTTTACTTAATCTATCTCCTTGAGGGTCATCTTTTTTTCTGACCTACTTTTCCAACCTTGCTGTCCTTTTCATAATACTAATCACTCCTGATAACATGCTTTAATAATATGAGACAAAAATCTCAATGTACATTATGCAAGGAGGTTATTAAGAAAGAATACTAGAAGATCCACTGAAGTAACTTTTATATTTAATTTTTTGTATTTTACTGGAAACTTTGCTTTTCCTTTGTATTAGTCATAAAAAAATTGCATTTATACTTTAATGCTTAGAATTTATAATTCTAGATACTTGACATTTGTAACTTTAATTTTTAAATTACCAGTAATATTAAGGTGAAAACAATTCTAAAAGAATTATTTGTTGTTATAAGTCATGCTACACTCTTATTGTAATTTTACCCATAAAACACTTCTTAAAGGGGAAAAATATTCTTATCATCCTTATTTCTAGGAACATTCTGGCTTTACTTCTTCCAAAACCAACTTGTTTGTTCTTTTGGTTCTTAAAAAATTTGCTTCTGAGTCATAACTGGATCATTCAAAATTTTGTCCATAACATCTTTCAGTGTTGCAACTCAAGGCTTAAATTTGTCTTTCAGTTCTTTAAACTTGTGAAATGCTGAACATGCTCCTCCCTTTTTATTCTCCAATTCTAACTATCTGTAAATTCCATTATAATAATTTCCCTTGTCTTCTTGAGCTGCCCTTTGAAATCTTCTATCAGCTCTTTTATTTCAGTATCTCTTACATTTGTGTTGGCTTTTCAATGGTTCTAGTGCAATTCTCAGAGTCTCTTTTGACATTAATTTTGGTTTTTCCTTTTCATTTTATCTATGTAATAACCTTTTGCTCTCTTCATGTTTGATATACTTAAAGCTATTCCACAGCTCATTTGTTCATCTCTCATTGGTGTTCAATGTATCAAATCTATTTGCAAGATAATTTTTAAATTTAGGTAGCATAAGCTCCAGGTCATGTTTTGGTTCTTATGAACTTTTTAAAATTTTTTTAGCCTTAGTTTGAATTTTGACATGAATAATTGATGATCTAGGTATTCGTGAAAGGTGAAATGAGACAGCATGGAATGGGACATTTTGAATCAGATGATTATATGATCTATTATGCCGGGGATGAAAAGGTGAGAAAAAATAGGGTAGGTTTCATAATTTAAAAAGTCATTTCTAGATCCATCATGAGATACAATGTGGTGAGTGACAGGATAATATCCACACGCATACAAGGAAGTCCAGTGAATACCACTATCATTCAAATATATGCACCAACAACTAGAACCAAAGAGGAGGAAATGGAAGATTTGCAGTCAGAAATTGATCAAACATGCAATCAAGATGCATTGATAATAATGGGCTACTGGAATGTAAAAGTTGGGAACAGGGGAAAAAGATCAGTAGTTGGAAAACATGGGTGTGGTGAGAGAAATGAGGCTGGAGGTAGAATGATATAATTCTACACATTCAATGATTTAATCATTGCAAGTACCTTTTATAAGAAACACAAATGCAGGCTCTACACATGGATTTCACCTGATTGTATGCATAGGAATTAAATCTATTACATTTGTGGAAACACTCACTGGAGAAGGTGAATATCAGCTGCCAAAAACAGGCCAGGTGCTGATTGTGGGACAGACCACTGACTACTCATATGCAAGTTCAAGCTGAAGTCGAGGAAAATTAAATCAAATCCACAGGAACAAAAATTTAACCTTAAGTCTGTCCCATTCGAATTTCAAAACCATCTTAGGAACATGTTCCTGAGGTTTGAGGCCTTGAGTACCAATAAGCATAGACCAAATGAGCTCTAGGCGGATACCTAGAAAATCAAGAAGAATGCAAAAGATCATTACAAAAGCTGCAGAAGAAGAAAAGACCAAGATGGATGTCAGATAAGACTCTGAATATTGCATTAGACTGCTGAGAAGCCGAAGCTAAAGGAAGAAATCAAGAAATCAAAGAGCTGAACAGAAAATTTCAAAAGGCAGCTCAGGATGACAAAACAAGATACAGGCAACCTAATGGCACATACAACCAAAACAGCAATCTACAGTCAGCATCTGGCTTCATTTTTTGTGTTGATATTGAGTTTTTCCAATTATTCCTTCCACTGATATAATCAATCTGATTCCTAAAAGCTTTTTCTTTTCCTTTATACAGCAATAATATACTATTGAATAATTTGTAACCTATGTAAAATGGTTGTTGGTGCATATATTTGAATGATAGTGGTATTCACTGGACTTCCTTATATGCGTATAGATATTATCCTGTCACTGACAATATTGTCCTTCAAGATGGATCCAGCAATGACTTTTTTAACTATGAAAGCAACTCCATTTTTCCTCACCTTTTCATCTCCAGA
>NW_006399872.1:8394534-8418811 GCF_000299155.1 Elephantulus edwardii
ATGGGAGTGTCAGAGACAATGCGATTGGCACAGGACAGAGCGGAGTTTAGGGCTGTTGTACATAGGGTCGCTATGAGTCGCAGGTGACTCGACGGCACATAACAACAACAACAACAACATGTAAAATAGATATTTAAAATTTCTCATAAAAAGGCAGTAATGTCAGTAAAGATTGTGATTTAACATATTGTACAGTGTCATATCTTCCTCCTATCCTAATGCTACTTTCTTCGTAAAGTACAGCCTTCCTAATGGTCTGTTAAGCAGATAGATTGAAAAAGTATTGAGAAAGATTACACCCCTGATGCACTCCTTTCTTGACTTTGAACCATGCAGGGTTCCATTGCTCTGTGTGGATGACAGCTTCTTGGTCTAGTTGTAAGTTTCCTATGAGCATAATTAAGTGCTCTGGTATTCCCATTCTTCTCAATGTTAGCCATAGTTTATTATGATCCACAACATAGTCAATAAAACACAAATAGCCATCTTATTGGCCAACACAAAAGTATTTCATGAAAATATTTAAGTTCAAGAGGTAATGGTGATGAAGGAGGGATTGGCAAAGAACAAAGCCCCAGGAATCGATGGAATTCCAATTTACATATTTCAACAGATGGAGCCATGGAAGTGCTCACAAGGCTGTACCAAGAAATCTGGTCACCTGGAAAACTGACTGAGACAGATTCATAATTATTCCCATTCCAAAAAAAAAGGGGGTCATCTAAGAGATATGGAAATTATAGTACGAAATTACTAATATCACACACAAGCAAAATCCTACTGAAGATTATCCAAAAGCAACTGGAACAGTACATTGACAGAGAACTAACAGAAACACAAGCTCAATTTAGAAAAGACCATGACAATGTCAGATGGATACTGGTAAAGGTATGTGAGTGCATGGATCATAACAAATTATGGCTAGCCTTGAGAAAAATAGGAATCTCAGAACACCTGATTGGGCTCATGTAAAATGTATACTTGGACCAGGAGTCAGTCGTCAAAACAGAGCAAGGAAACATCACATGGTTCAAAATCAGAAGTGTATCAGGAATGTGTCCTGTCTTCATATCTTTTCAGTTTGTTTGTGGAACAGATCAGACTGTACTTTATGAGAAGGAATGTGGCATCAGGATTGGAGAATGATTCATCAACAACATGCCTTATGCAGATGACACAATCTTACTTGCTGAAAGTAAGGTAGGCCTGAATCATTTGCTGCAGTGTCAGAGACTATAGTCTGCAATATGGATTGAAGCTCAACAGCAATAAAATGAAGGTTGCCACCACTGAAGCAACTGGCAGCATCATGATAGATGGAGAAGATATTGAGATTGTTAACAATTTTGGTTTACTCAGTTCTACAATTAGCTTTTGGCACTAGCAGTCAGGAAATGAAAATGATGAGCAATGAAGCAATTGAGAGACTAAGATACACCTGATCCAGGCCATGGTCTTTGCAGTAACTTGCTATGCATCAGAGAACTGGGTAATGGTCAAGGATGACAGAAGAAGAATTGATGCCTTTGAGTTGCAGTGCCGAAGAAGAGTATTGAACATACCATGCAATGCCAAAAGAACTATCAGGTCTGTTCTGGAGAGAGTGAAACCAAGCTTCTCCTTGGAAACAAGAATTTTGAGACTCTGTATCACATATATTGGGTATGTAGCCAGGAGAGACCAGTCCTTGAAGAAGTCTATCATGCTTGGAGGGAAAGCACAGTAGAGGAAGACTCCAGATGAGAGAGTTTGGCCCAATAACTGGGACAATGAGGGTAAGAGTGTCAGAGATAGTGAGATTGGCTCAGGATAGAGTTCAGAGCTATTGTGCATAGTGTTGTTATGAGTCATAGTCAGTCGATAACAATTGTTATTCTCTGTTTATAGTCATGATCCATCTGACATCAGCAATGATGTCCCTGGTGTCACAGCCTTTTCTAAATATGCCTTGTATTTCTAGAAGTTCTCACTTAATATTCTTGCCATTTTTAGATAATCTTCAGAAGTATTTTGCTTGCATATGATATTGTATAATAATTTTCTCATTTGATTGGATCATCTTTCTTGGGAATGGGAATTAGATATCTCTGGCATTTGTCCAGGTAGCTTGTCCTCCAGATTTCTTGTCACAACCTGGTGAGCATCTCTGGAGTTTATCTGTTTGTGAAAATATGCCAACTGGTTTCCATCCATTCCTGGGACCTTATTTTTCTATCGATGCCTTCGGAGTAACTTGAACTTCTTCCTTTATTATCATTTGTTCTTAATCATATGCTACTTCCTGAAATAATTCTGCGTCAGCCAATTCTTTTTTGTGTGTAGTGACTCTGTGTATTCCTTCCATCTTCTTTTGATGTTTCAGCAACCTGTATCTTGCAAATAATACAACCTTGCTTGCCAAAAGGGAGGACTTGAATAGCTCATGGTAGAAGATCAAGGACTACAGTCTTCAATATGGATTGTATCTCAACATAAAAAAAAAAACACAACAAAAATTCTCATCACCAGGCCAATAGGTAGTAGCATGATAGATGGAAAAATAATTAAAATCATTAATGATATGAATTTACTCGGTTCCACAAACAACATCCATGGCACCAATAGTCAGAAAATCAAAAGTTAGTTGCCTCAGAAACTCTGTCATCAAGGGCATCTCCAGAGTACTAAGGAGCAATGATGTCCATATAAAAACTAAGGTGTGCCTAATCCAAACCATGATTTCTCAGTTGCTTGCTATCTATCAAAAATGTGGACAATAACTATGTCTGACAAAAGACAAACCAATGGTTTTGAGATGTGGTGCTGAAAAAAAGTATCAAACATCTCAGAGAGTGCCAAGCGAACAGATTCATCCAGGAAGAAGAGAAGCCAGGGTGCTGCTTGAAGGTGAGAATTGTGAAACTCCATTTCATATCTTTTGGGCATGTTGTCAGGAGTAGCAAATCCTAGGAGAATGACATCATGCTTGAAGGATAGAAGGTCAGTGCAAGAGAAGAAATCTTTGACAAAATGGATTGACACAGCAACTGGAGCATTGGTATCAAGTATGTCAGAAATGGTAAGGTTGGTATAAGATGGGGCAAGGTTCAGAACTTTTGTTCATACAGTTGAAGAGTCATGGTTGACTAAATGACACATAAGAACTATGACACTGTGTCATAGTACAGACGAAAGAGACATAATACATATTTCTCTACAAGAAATGTATTGTGTGGAAAATGAAAAATGGTACTTCTCATGGCTGATATATAATTATTAATTAAATTGTTATTATAACTGCTTCTTTGATATATTAATATACATATCTTTCAATATGGATTATATCTTCGTATCGTGAAAATATACATCCTCTCCATTGGACCAATGGGCAATAACTTGATAGGTGGAGAGAAGATCAAAATTATCAATGATTCATTTTACTTAGGCCCACAATCAGCTCTTATGGTAAGAGTAGGGAAGAAATAGAAACATGATGTGTTGGGGAAATATTCTGTCAAGGACCTCTCCAAAGTGTTAGAGCAAAGATGTCAGTGTCAAGACTAAGGTGTGTCTGCTTCAAGCCTATTATCTTTCAATTACTTCCTATGCATGTAAAAGTTAATGAATAAGAGAAGAACTGTGGTATTGGATAAGAGTATTGAATTTCTCATGGACTGCCAAAAGAATAAACAAGTGAGCCTTCGAGGAAGTGCAACCAAGGGGAGGCAAGGACAGTGAAACTTCATCTCACATACCCTGGGATAGTTGTTAGAGAGATTGTTGTCGTTGTTGTTATGTACCGTCAAGTCACTTGCAACTCATAGTGACCCTATTTAAAACAGCCTTAAACCTTGCTCTGTCCTGTGCCAATTTCACTATCTCTGACAGACCCACCCCGATTACCCTAGTCACTTAATCAATATACCTCATAGAGGGTCTCCTGCGCTGTCTCTCCACCCTCCCAAGCATGACATCCCTCTCCAAGGACTGGTCCCTCCTTGCAACATATCTAAAGTATGACAGACTAAGTCTCAGAATCCTTGCCTCCAAGGAGCAGCCAGGCTTAACTCTCTCCAGAATAAACCTGTTCATTTTCTTAGCAGCCCATGGTATATTCAATACTGTTCTCCAGCACCACAGCTCAAAGGCATCAGATCTCCTTCTATCCTCCCTAGTCATTTTCTAGCTCTCTGATGCTTAGCAAGTTCTTATAAAGACCATGACCTGTACCAGGTGCACCCTAGTCTCCAGACTGACACAATTGCTGTTGAGCATCCTGGAGAGGTCCCTAACAGCTGACTTTCCTATCACAATACGTCATTTAATTTCCTGGCTGTTGGTGCCAAGAGTGTTGACTGTGGAGCCAAGCAAACCAAGGCTGTGAACAAGCTCAAGTTCTTCACCATCAATCCTGATGCTGCCAATGGCCCAGTAGCGAGAATCTTTGTCTTCTTGATATTGAGCCTTAATCCATACTGAAGGCTGCAGTCTTTGACCCTCTTCAGCAAGTGCTTGAGGTCCTCGTCAGTTTCAGCAAGCAGGGTTGTGTCATCTGCATAACACAAATTGTTGATGGATCTTCCACCAATACTGATGCCACATTTCTCATCATATAGCCAAGCCTCCCAGATAATCTGTTCTGCATATAGGTTGAAAAGGTACAGAGGTAATACATATCCCTGGACTATAACCTTCTCAATTTTGAACCATACAGTGTTTCTTTGCTCTGTTCTGACGACTGTCTCTTGGTTCAAGTATGTTGTTGTTGTTGTTGTTATGTGCCACCGAGTTACCTGCGACTCACAGCGACCCTATGTACAACAGCCCTAAACTCTCCTCTGTTCTATGCCAATTGCACTGTCTCCAACACACCCATCCCAATTACTCCAGTCACTGAATCAATCCATCTCATAGAGGGCCTTCCTCTCCTGCACTGTCTCCCTCCCCTCCCAAGCATGATGTCCCTCTCCAAGGACCTGTTCTTCCTTACAGCATGTCCAAAATATGTCAGACGAAGCCTCAAAATCCTTGCCTCCAAGGAGCAGCCTGCTTTAACCCTCTCCAGGGTGAATCTGTTTGTTTTCTTAGCAGTCCTTGGTATATTTAATACTCTTCTCCAGCACCAGAGCTCAAAGGCATCAATTCTTTTTCTATCCTCTCTAGTCATTGTCCAACTTGCTGATGCGTAACAAGTGATCCCAAAGACCATGGCCTCTATCTGATGCATGTTAGTCTCCAGAGAGACACCATTGCTCTTCGGTACTTTGGAGAGGTCTCTAACAATAGACTTTCCCATCATAATATGTCATTTAATTCCCTGGCTGCTGGTGCCGAAAGTGTTGACTGTGGAGCCAAGCAAACTAAAGCTGTGAACAATCTCAATCTCTTCAACATCCATTCTGATACTGCCAATTGGCCCAGTGGTGAGAATCTCTGCTTTCTTGACATTGAGCCTCAATCCACATTGAAGGCTGCAGTCCTTGACCCTCTGTATCAAGCACTTCAGGTCCTCCTCAGTTTCAGCAAGCAGGGGTGTGTTGTCTGCATAACGCAGATTGTTGATAGATTGTCCACCAATCCTGACACCACATTTCTCCTCATAGAGCCCCGCCTCCCAGATAATCTGATTTCTTTCTGCCCCCTCTACGCATCCCGTGGCCCAAGTATAGGTTTCACATTAACACAATCAAGTGTTCTGGGATTCCCATTCTTCTCAGAGTCAGCCACAGTTTGTTACATGATCCACACATTCAAACTCCTTTTCATAATCAATGAAACACAGATAGACATTCCTCTGCTATTTCCTGTTTTCAGCTCAGATCCCTCTAATATTAGCTACACTATCCCTAGTACCACGACCCCTTCTAAACTCAGCCTGCACTTCTGGCAGTTCTCTGTTGATGTGCTGTTCCAGTTGTTTTTGGATAATCTTCAACAGAATCTTCCTTGCATATGATATCGTTCAATAATATCCACACTCTGTTGGATCATCTTTATTTGGAATAGGAACAAATATAGATCTCCTCCAGTCAGTTGGCCAAGTGGTTGTCCTCCAGATTTCTTGGCACAATTTGGTGAGCACATCCAGGGCATCATTTGTTAGTTGAAATACGTCAGTTGGTATGCCATCTATTCCTGGGCCCTTATTTTTTGCTAATTCCTTCAAAGCAGCTTTTAACTTCTTCCTTCATCACCATAGGCTCTTGCCTATATATTGTTTCATGAAATTCTTCCGTGCCTTCCAATGCCTTTTGATTCAGTGACTTTGTATACTCTTTCCATCTTCTTTTAATGCTTCCTGGGTCATTTAATATTCTGCCTAACGCATCCTTAATTATAGCAAGTCAAGGTTTGAAAAAGACATCATGGGAAAGGTGGAGCGCCAAAGAAAGACAGCAACATCTTCAAACGGTGGATTGACATAGTGATTGTAGCAATGGGCCCAGACATATTAGAAACTGTGAGAATGGAAGAGGGTAGGTTAAGATTCTGATCTGTTGTTTATAGTGTCAATATGAGTGGTGTTCCATTGATGGCATTTAACAATAACAACAAAGCCATGTACATAAGCATACATTTCTTTATGAAACAATCATTCTTTTTCAAGTACATATAATTTCTTATCTTCAGAAGATAATATGGAAACATTCTACTTATTTCAAATGTTTAAAAGGACAGGAGGAGAGCGATAAAAAGAAAATATTTATCTTTCTTATATAAGATAAATTATTTTAGAAAGACAAACTCTTTTTTCTTTCCCATGTAAAGAGAATAGTCTTAGTGAGTTTCACAGCTAACCCAAAGGCTGTGATTCTCTTGTGGTTTGAAACCACCAGCAGCTCTGAAGGAAGAAAATGAGTAGTTTCCTCCCATTATAAATTATAGTTCATAAAGCAGATGAAGAGTTACTGTAGCTTGGAGCAGTCTTATGGGCGTGACTTTGAGGTTTTTCTGTGTAAACAATACCACTGAGTAGGCAAATAAAAGTTGAAGGAAGTAGCTATTCATAAAAATAACTCAAGGGTGCTCTGGTGGCCTAGTGGCAAGAAGCTGCACTGCAATCCCATAGGTTGTTACAGTTAAGTGCGGTTGAGTCGCAGGCGACTCATAGCGACCCTATGAAGGAGAGTCCTTGGGTGTCACTCATCCTCTCTCTAGGTTCATAGGGTTTCCTGACGCAAGCTATTACGGAAGTGGATGCCACTCCTCCTTCCAAGCTTGTTTTAATCGGGGAGCTCCACCCCACTCTCTGTCCTCATAGGTTTTACACTTAGTCTTTGTAAAATGTACGTATGTGCAAAATCCCATAGGTACGCAGGTCTAATCTGCCAGTTGCTCTGCTAGAGAAGGAGTGACAATCTCCTCCTGTACCAGTCAGATACGATTTGGTGGTACATGCACAGAAAATAATAAAATAAAAATAAAAAAAAATATTAAAAAGATTCAGTAACACTGTAAGCAAACCAATATATTTAAAAAGTTCATGAACAAGTGAAACAGAACATAGATAACTATCCTTTCAAAACTTCCAACAAATTAATAAATATAAGCAATGATCATCAATACCTCCTAACGTCAGGGAGGCGGGGGGGGGGGGGGGGGGGTGCGGAAAGTCAGTTATTATGAGTCTTTGGAATGAAACCCGAGTTTGAGTAAGCCCTGGATTCAGTTGCCAATTAGGAAACAGGAAAAAAGAGGATGTTGAACTTCACTATGAGAAATCAGTCAAAGTCTAGACTGCAAGATCCTTTGTGTGTTAAATGCTCCAGGTTCTTCAAAAGATGAACTGTTCAAGCAAAGATGAGATGCAGGACAAATCTATAAATAGAGATATTTAAAAACATACCAAATTATTTAAAAAGATAAAATAAACTATGGATGTCCACTCAAATGATAAAGCCATAAAGAAAGAAGTAAGTATTATAAAAGGTAAGACTACTTTTTTTTGTTTGTTTGTTTTAAGATTTTATTCTCTACATATGAGAACAGATTGGAGAAGTATTTTCTGGGCATCATATAACAAAAAAGCCAGCTTCAAGGATTATTATATACCTTTAATTTGGTAGTGCTTAAAATATTTTCAAATACTTCATAAATTAGCAACATCTACCTTTTTTTATCCGCCAGATCTCCCTACTGGTTTTTTTTTGTTCTTAATACTTGTTACTGAATTGTTTTCTTATAACATTTGAAGATAAGAAAGGGATTTCAATTGGGACAGGTCTTGTAGAGGGGCTTCTAAAATTACTAGCAAAGCATTCTATTTGAATTTTTATAAAGGTGTTCTGTTTATAATAATTGACTAAGCTATATTTCTTTTTACACAGATTTTTTTTTGAGGATCAGATTTTTTTAAATTTAACCATAGGAAAGAAAAATACATAAATCTTGTGATTTAAAAAAAAAGAAAAAACTAATACAGCTATGCTTGGCACCTCATCATTCATATGGCGAACAGTACAGAGGCTCTTAAGAATATTTTCCCTATGTAGTTCACTGTGTTTTCCAAAAAGCTTCACATGAGTGTTAAATTTCTTCAATCACTCCAAAAAATAGTTAGTGGAAACTGACCTTTTGGCCAGTTATTTCATTCTAAATGAGTCAGATATCAACTCTAGTAAGAATTAAAAGCACACTTTTTTACCAGAATTTTTTTTTTTTGCCAGAAATTCTGGCAAAAGACTAGATATAGGTTCTGGCTATAAGCTATGGGAATATCCTGTGTGCCTTACTTCTATTCTTGTCCTTTTAATGTTCTTTCCACATTGCAATCAATACAATCACTTTTTAAAAAAAATAAAAGTAAAGGAGAAGGTATGGCCATTTAGGCAAGAAAACTTAGCTAGTTTTTTTGTAAATCAAAATATATGCTTCCTCTATAACAATTTCACTCTCAGACATTTACCAGCAAGACAAGAAATTGCACATTTACAAAAGAAATGTGGAGAAATATTCATTACAGCTTTATTCGTATTTACCAGAAACTACAAACAGCCTAGGTGTCCATAATACAAGGGATGTTGTTGTTGTTGTTGTTGTTGTTGTTGTTGTTGTTGTTGTTAGGTGCTGTCAAGTCATATAGGACCCATAGCTACCCTGTAAACAACAGATCTCAGCACTGTCCTGTCTGGTCTTATACTCACCATCTCTGACATACTTGAACCCACTGCTGCAGTCATTGTGTTAACACCTGGCTGAGGGTCTTCCTCTCCTTCGCTGACTGTCCATCTTTCCAAGCATGATGTCCTTCTTCAAGAAATAGTCTTTCCTAGCAACATGCACAAAGCATGCGAGATGAAACTTTGTGAGCTTTGTCTCTGAGGAGCACTCTGTCTGCACTTTCTTCAAGATATATGTTTGCTCTTTTGGTAGTCCATAGGAGTCAGTGTTCTTATCCACTGTTATTGTTGCTGTTGTTAAGTCAAGTAAATCCCATAGTGACCATATGAACAGATATGAATCTTGTTCTATCCTGTGCCATCCTCACCCTTCCTGACATGCTAGAACCCATTGCAGTAGTCACTCTATCAGTCCACCTGTCTGAGGGTCTTCCTCTCCTTCAGCCACCCTCTGCCTGTTCAAGCATTATGTCCCTCTCCTAGCAACATGCCCGAAGTTTGTGAAGTGAAGCCTCATCATCCATCATCTTTGCCTCCAAAGAGCACTCTGGCTGCACCCTCTCCAAGTTATAATTGTTTGTCCTTTTGGCAATCCATGGTTCATTCAGCACTTCTCCAACACCACAGCTCAAAGGTTTCAATTGTTTTGTTATCCTTATTCATTGTCCAGATCTCAGGCGCATAGCAAATGGTTGGAAAGACCATGCCCTGAATTTGGTGCAGCTTAGTCTTCAAATTAACATCATTTTTCCTCAAAAATGTGGGGAGGTCTTTAATTTTCCCAATGCAATATATCTCCTAATCTCCTGACTTCTGGTACCAAGGATGTTGACTGTGGCTCAAATTAAGATGAAGTCATTGACAGTCTCAATATTTTCTCCATCTATTTTGACTGTGTGGATCACAACAAACTGTGGATGACTCTGAGAAAAATGGGAATACTAGAACATTTGATTGTGCTTATGCAAAACCTGTACTTGAACCAAGAGGTAGTTGTCAGAACAGAGCAAGGAGACACTGCATGGTTCAAAATCAGGAAGGGTGGCTGCCAGAGATGTATTCTGTCTCCATACTTTTTCAATCTCTAAGCAGAACAGATCATCCAGGATGCTGGGCTATATGAGAAGGAATGTGGAATTAGGATTAGAGGAAGATTCATCAACAGCCTGCATTATGCACATGACACAACCCTGCTTGCTGAAACTGAGGAAGTCCTGAAGTGCTTGCTGCAAAAGATCAAGGAACTGATGCCTTCAATATGAATTGAAGCTCAACATCAAGAAAACAAAGATTCTCACCACTGGGCCAATTGGCAGCATCATTGCGGATGGTGAATAGTTTGATATTGTTAACAGTTTTAGTTTGCTTGGCTCCACAATAAACACTCTTGCATCAGCAGCCAGAGACGAATTGCATTGGAAAAGTCAGCTGTCCAGAGTGAAGGCTGTATAATGGAGTGGACCTAGGGGGAGGGATTGCAAAATAATGAAAGAATTTTTCTTTTACTTTTCCAAGAAGGTAGTGTACTAGGGGGGAGGGTTGGGAGGGGTGAAAAATGCAACAATGAATGAATGGAAATCCAAAATCTCTGTAAATTTTCACTGAAATTAATAATAAATTTAAAAAAAAGAAAATAAAATTGATGCCGTTGAGCTGTGGTGCTGGAGAAGAGTGTTGAATATACCATGGACTACTAGGAGAACAAACAGGTTCAACCTGGAGAGGGTGAAGCCCGGCTACTCCTTGGAGTCAAGGATTCTGAAGCTTCATCTGACATTGGTCATGTTGCAAGGAGGAACGGGTCCTTGGAGAGGAATATCATGTGTAGGAGGGTAGAGGGACAGTGCAAAAGACCCTCCATGAGAAGGATCAATTCAGTGATTGGGGTAATGGGGGTAGGTGTGTCAGAGACAGTGAGGTTGCCACAGGACAGAGCAGGATTTAGGGCTCTTGTACATAGGGTCGTTATGAATTGCAAGCGACTCAACAGCACATAACAACTACAACGTCATGATGTTATCAGCCCAATGATGAGAATTTTTGTTTTCTTGACATTAAGATGCAATTCATATTGAAGGCTGTATTTTTTTTTTATCTTTGGCAACGAGTGCTTCAAGTCCTCCTTACTTTCAACAAGCAAAGTTGTTTCATCAGTATAACAGATTATTAATGAGTCTTCCTCCACTCTTGATGGATAGAAAGGATAATTTATAGTATTTACTTACACAAAGGATGTTACTCCTCTGGAAAAAAGAATTACTGATGATGGATCAAGAAGATTATGTTGAATGAGCAGTTCCTTAAACATATTGTATTGTTATGTATTTATATGCAATTTTACAATAGCGAAACTAACCTAGACCAAGGACATCAGTATAAGAGTTGCCTCCAAGGGAGTGAATACAGGAATTAATGGACAAAGGGCACACAGGTACTTTCTGAGATAATGGTAATAGTTTATACTTTCAGAGATTTATGTGGCCCACATGGACACACTTTTCAAAAGTGAATAATTTATATATTTCATCTTGTGAAATTGTTACATCAAAAGAAAAAGAACCAAAACCTCTAGGTGATGAGATAGAAATTTTCTTGCTGGTAGGAATATCAGTGGCTAGGAAATCAAAAGATGAATTGCACTGGGAAAGTCTGCTGTCAGGGACCTCTCCAGAGCCTTGGAGAGCAATGACATCAATCTAGAGACTAAGGTACACCTAATGCAGACCATGGTCTTTGCAATTACTTGTTATGCATCAGAGAGCTGGACAATGAAGAAAGATGAAAGAGGAAGAATCAACGCCTTTTAGTTGTGGTGCTGGAGAAGGGTCTTGAACATACCGTGGACTGCCAAGAGAACAAACAGATCTGTCCTGGAGAGGTTGGAATCAGGATGTTTCTTGGAGGCAAGGATTTTGAAGCTCTGTCTTACATCCTTTAGGCTCATGGCAAGGAGAGACAAGTCCTTCGAGAAGGACATCATGCTTGGAAAGATGGAGGGACAGCATAGGAGAGGAAGACTTATAGTAACTGGAGTAATGGTGATAGTGTCAGTGACAATGATTGGTTCAGGATAGAGCTTAGTTCAGAGCTATTGTACATAGGGTTACTATAAATCTCAAGTGGCTTGATGGCACATAACAATAATAGCAACATTCGTTGCTTTTGTTGTTCTTATATTGACGACTACAGTCTTTCTGCGGCAAGTGCTTCCTGTATTCTTTAGTTTCAGCAAACAAGGTTGTGTCAATTGCATAATGTAGGTTGTTGATGAATCTTCCTCCAATTCTGATGCCACATTCCTCATCATAAAACTCTGCTTCTTGACTGAAGTGTTCTGCATACAGATTTAAAAGATATGGAGTCAGGATGTATCCCTGGCACACTCCTCTCCTGATTTTAAAACATGCAGTGTTTCTCTGCTCTGTTCTAAGGACTGCTTCCTCATCCAAGTAGAGGTTTTGCATAACCACAATCAAGTATGTTGGGATTCCCATTTCTCTCAAGGTTAGCCACTGTTTGTTGTAATCTACACAGTCAAATGCCTTTGCATAGTCAACAAAACACAGATAAGAAAGTGAAATCTAGGTCAAAGATCAGAGGTCTGTGAGTGACATCAATTGTATATAAAATAAAAAGTGTTACCTAGGAAAGAGAAGAACTCAAAGAAATGGAGAAATGGGGTTAAAATACAGAATATATACATTATATTGATAGTGAAAATAGATACATACATAGACAGGCAGACATATAGAGATATGTAAGCAGATAGGTAGGTAGGAGAGAAAGATTATGACCTTTGAATAATAATAATGATGCAAGTCATGAGCTGAAAAGAATTATTAACCTTTTCAACCTATGGTCAACAAAAGAAGAAGAAAAGAATAAAGAATGAATCAAGTATTGTTTGGTTTTCAAATCTTTCTTGGTAGCATGTTTCTGAAAACAAAAATCAGTTCTTCTGGTTTGATTTGTGCAGCATGATCTAAATGCTCACATTTTTGCAAAAATACCTGAAGACATTATCACTTTTTTGTGTATTTTTTGTAATTCTTTAATATTCAGATTAATTTCTTAAAGTATAATTGCACCATCAGAGATTTTCATCTCCTTCAATTGCTAATAAGCTCAATGGCACCTGATTTGTTATTCCTTTTTAGAAATAAAAGTTGAAAAGTTCTTCAACATAGTGCTAAAAAACTGTGAGTTTGTTTGAGTATGTGTGAAATTAGAACTTCATTTTGTAATTGAATTATATTTTACAGTGGCATAAAAAAAGGAGTGTGTTACGGATGCATTCTGTCCCCACACATTTTCAATCTGTATGCAGAACAGATCATCCTGGAGGCAGGGCTTTATGAAGAGGAGTGTGGCATCAAGATTAGAGGAAGACTCATTGTTGTTGTTCCTGTTAAGTGCCGTCGAGTTGGAGGCAACTCATAGGGACACTATGAAGGAGAGTCCTCAACACTTGGGTGTCTTTCATCCTCTCTCCAGATTCATAGGGTTTCCGGAGGCAAGCTGTTACGAAAGTGGATGCCACTCCTCCTTCCAAGCTCTACAGAAGCAAAATGAGGCGCTGTGCTTCTGTACCCCAAGGAGCAGCTCTGCTTCATCCTACGGGCCTCTAAGAGTTGGAACTGACGCCATGGCAATGAGGTTTTTAGTGTCACAAGTAGGACAACAGCCTCCTAGTCCAAGTCAAGGTTCCACATGAACACAATCAAGTGCTCTGGGATTCCCATTCTTCTCAATGTCAGCCACAACTGTTATGATCCACATGGTCAAATGCCTTTGCACGGTCAATGAAGCACAAACAGACATTTTTCTGCTATTCTCTGCTCTCCCAGGATCTATCTGACAACAGCAATGACATTCCTAGTGCCACGGCCGCCTCTAAATCCTGCTTGAACTTTTAGTATTTCTGTTGATGTACTATTCTAGCCATTTTTTTATATCCTCAGCAAGATTTTCCCTTGTGTGAGATTAGTGATATTGTTCTTTAATTTTCACATTAGGTCACCCTTTTTTGAGCTGTCTTCCAAATTTCTGGGCATCGCCTGGTGAGCACGCTTCCTACAGAAGACCAATGACGACAACCTTCCATGGGATTACATCCCTACACTGTTGTTGTGGACCGCAGTCAGAACCTACCCACAGGTGACCCTTCGGAGGGTTCTGGGAGGCAGTGATCGCACAGGAGGAGACAGCCCATCTTTCTCCCCCAGAGTGGCTGGTGGCCTAGAACTGTATGTCTTTGTAATTGCAGTGCAGCTTCTTGAAAAGAGAATAAAGCTGTAACTTTACTCATTAGCAACATACAGCATGCAGATGATGCTACCTTGCTTGCTGAAACTGAAGAAGACCTGAAGCACTTGCTGCAGAAGGTCAAGGATTGTAATCTTCAATATTGGTTGAAGCTCAACATCAAGAAGACAAAGATTCTCACCACTGGGACAATTGGTAGCACCATACATAATAGATGGAGAAGGGATTGAGGTTGTTAGCAATCACAGCTTGCTTGGATCCACAATCAACACTCTTAACACCAGAAGTCAGAAAATCAAAAGGTGAATTTGCATTGGGAAAATCTGCTGTCATGAACCTCTCCAGAGTGCTGAAGAGCAAAGATGTCAGTCTAGATACAAAGGTGTGCCTAATCCAGGCCATGGTCTTCTCAATTACTTGTTATGCTTCAAAGAGTTGAATAATGACTAAGGATGACAGAAGAAGAATAGATGCCTTCGAGTTGTGGTGCTGAAGAAAAGTCTTGAACATACCATGGACTGTCAAGAAAACAAATAGGTATGCCTTGGAGAGGGTGAAACCAAGTCTCTCCTTGGAGGCTAGGATTTTGACACTCCATCTCACTTACTTTGGCCAAATGGCCAAGAGGGATCAGTATTTGGAGAATGACATCATGCTTGGAAGGGTGGATGGGCAAGGCAGGAGAATAAGACCCCAGATGAGATGGGTTGATACAGTAACTGGGGTTGGTGTGTCAGAATTAGTGAGACTGGCTCAAGACATGGAAAGGTTCAGAGCTTCTGTACAAAAGGTTGCTATGCATCGCTTGTGACTCAACCAGTAACATTCTATATGACAGGTTTGGAAGCAGGAGTGGCATCCACTTCCTAAACAGCATGCCTTCAGAAACTCTATGAACTTTGATAAATGTTCATAGTTGTAAAGGAGCTTCGGGCCTTTTGTTCATAGGGTCACTATGAGTCGTGCTCGACTCGAAGGCAATCAACAACAACAATAATAGTGACTTTATGAATAACAAATTGGAACGCTATCCTATCCTGTGCCATCTTCATCACCTCTAACATACCTGAGCCCACTGCTGTAGTCACTGTGTTGATCCATTTCACTGAGAGTTTTCCTCTCCTTGGCTAACCCTCCATCTTTGCAAGCATGTTGGCTCTGTCCAAAGAATGACCTCTCCTAAGGACAACATGCCCAAAGTATACTGAGAGTTTCACCATCCTTGTCTCTAAGGAACATGCTGGTTGCACTTTCTCCAAGACATATCTGTTTGTTCTTTTTGCAGTCCCTAGATATTGAATACTCTTCTCCAACACAGCTCAAAGCTATTTATTCTTCTTTTGTCATCCTATTAACTGTCCAGTTCTTAGATGCATAATACGAGACTAAAAAGACCGTGGCTTGAATCAAGTGCTCCTTAGCCTTTAAACTAAGACCATTGCTGCTCAGTATATCAAAGAAGTCTTTGCCAGCCAACTTTCCCAATGTAACATGTCTTTTGATGTCTTGACTGCTGGTGCCAAGCATCTTGATTATGGATCTAAGTAATATGAAATTATTGGAAATTTCAATCTTTTCTCCATCTATCATGATGTTCCCTATTGGCCAGCGATGAGGATTTTTGTGATTAGCAGAGGAGCACTTAACCACATGGCACCACCAGGGCTTCTTTTTTAGAATCTCATTTCATAGATGATGAATTTGAGGTTTAGATAAGATAAGCCAATTTTCTAATTAAACAAATGGAAATTTGTTTGGCCTATCAATGAAAATTAATATCTGAGTTATAAATGAGAATATCAGGATTCCAGCTGAACACTTATTAGGTGGACAACCTTGCCCAAGGCACAAGATCTGTTTCCTTACCTGTTTCAACAGAAGTGCAAGAATGTCAATGCTCCATCAATCTAATTCAAAAAAACTTTTGGAGTATCAAATAAGAAATATGGATGTTTTATGGTAAAATATGTAAGTTTTTGAAACTTGTGAATAATTGCTTTTATTATACTTACTCTTTGCTCTCAAGTTGAAACAAACTTATAGTTGACCCTCCAATGTGTTTTCCGAGGCTGTAAATCACATGAGATGAGATTGTCCATCTTTCTCCACTGAGCAACCTCCAGAGAGACACTACTTTTGGATTATGAAGCAATTCCATACAGACTATACCTTCAGAGCCTCATTTTATTGCAGCAAATTACTTTTTCTTATATGTCAAATATTATATAAATAAATACTTTTACTTAATTCTATAATATTATTATTTATATATAATTGTATGAATGATTTATTTTAAAATAGCTTCAGATAACTTTTAATGAATTACTAGACAGTGTTGGAAAGGTTTAGGAAAGAGTGACCTGAAATGTTATATATTTATTACTAGAAATATGAAGAGAATCATATTTCTACAATTTTCTTGGAAAAGCATTCAGAACAAGTCAGATAGGTTGATGGATGATATCACTGGGGTGAATTTCTGACAATATAAATGTTAACTGATTGTTAGAAGATTAATGTATTAAGTGGATGGATATTTGCTCTGTTTGGTCTATATTTCTTTCAATGTTTGTGTTTGTTTGAAAAATGGATGATCCTGGAGGATATTATGCTGAAATATCTCAATCACAAAAGGACAAATATTGTATAGTGCCACTGTTGTAAAATGGGACTGACATTGGGTTTGGGGGGAGACTGAGAAAGATGGGATAAATTATGTATACTACACTGAAACAGATGAGGGAGAGAACTGATTAAAAGTGATATTTGATTAGGTATTATTGTCATGACAGGAGTCCAGAATGAAGGCTGCATAATGGAGTGGATTTGCGGGGAGGGATTGTATAACAATGAAAGAATTTTTCTTTCACATTTCAAAGAGAAGAGCAAACTGGTGGTGGGGAGGGGTGGGCAGGGAGAAAAATGCAACAATGAATGAATGGGAATTCAAAGTCACTGTAAACATTCATTAAAATTAATAAGAAAAAATAAAATTTAAAAAATATTGGAAAAAAATGAAAATGTTTGGAAAGGAAAAGTCATACAACTAAATTCTACCCACACACATGGTTTCATAATAGAAAGTAGTAAAAAAGACTGAGTGGGCACCTCACACAAGAGGCCATTGTGAATCCAGACACAGTAACTGGTGCTCAGGGTCCTGACCTGTGTCACTCATTCTACTTTAGATATGTCTAAAGCCACAGGTAATTGGATCCCCAATCCTAAATTCCTGGATTTTAGATTTTCTATTTTAATTGAATTGCATGTCTGAACCGGGCTTAAAAATGATAACAATCTCACCAAGACAGTTACTCATACACTCATTATGTAAATTCGATGCAAGTAAATTACTGCCTGATTTGGGGGTTTGTTTTGTTGAGAGTCTAGTTGTTTGCATGTGGTAGTTTATTTGCTTTGTGTGTGGTTTGTTGTTGTTGTATTTTCCTTTTTTGTTTGTGTGTCTCCATGCTGCAACATGCAGACAAGAGTAAGTTGTTGAATCAAACTTCTTTCTTTGACTATAGTGGTGTTGACAGAATATACTCAGACATGAAGCTCACATTACAGAGTGGGAAATGGGTGGCTCAGTGTTCACGAAACTCAACCCTCACTCTGGCTACCTTTATCTGCTGATGGGATATTTTTTCTCTGGCAAAATTGGAATAAAATCAGCCTCCCATAAGAAATAAAGAAAAAGACTGATTATTGACAGCTTTTCTTGAATGTGCAACTCTGACACACGCACACACACGTGTGCGAGCGCACGGACGTGTTGTTACATGCCATCAAGTTGTTTATGACTCATAGCAACCCTATGTACAACAACTCTAAAACCTGTCCTGTACTGAGCCAGTCTCACTGACTTTGACACACACCTACCTCCATTGCCCCAGTTACTGTATCAGTCCATCTCATCCAAGATCTTCCTCTCCTGAACTGTCCCTCAGCCCTTCTGAGCATGATGTCCATCTCCAAGGACCTGTCTCTCCTGGTCACATGCCCAAAGTATATGAGACTAGCCTCTAAGGAAAAACTTGGTTTCACCCTCTCTAAGATTAATCTATTTGTTCTCTTGAAGTCCATATTATGTTCAAGATTCTTCTCCGGCATCACAACTCAAAAACACCAATTCTTGTTATCTTTAATCATTGTCCAGCTCTCTGATGCACAGCAAGTAATTTTCAAGGACCTGGATCAAGTGCACCTTAGTCTCTAAACTGATATCGATGCTTCTCAGTACTCTGGAAAGGTCACTGACAGAAGATTTTCCTAAGGCAATTAGTCTTTTGATTTCCTGACAGCTGGTGCTAAGGGTGTTGATTGTGGATCCAAGAAAGCTATAATTGTTAACCACCTGAACTCCGGTGGCCTGACAGTAAGAAGTTGTATTGCAATTCCAAAGACATGCTATTTGAATCCACTACTTGCTCATTGGGACAAGGATGGACACTCTCCTCCCATGTGATTTACTGCCTCCGGAAATCCACTTGAGGGTCAACTATAGATTGGTTATGGCATACCTTTGCAGTACTTTTAACTACCCAATATTCTAAACCTATGACTTGTCATATACTTTTCTTTAACTGTTTTTTTAATTTATAATTTAAAATTTCAATTCAAAGTTCTCGTCAAAGAAAAAATAATCAGTCAACACACAATCTCAGAGTTATCAGAACCAGACGGTTAGACAGATGTAGGTGACGGTCCTTGGAGATAAGAAATATGTCATCATTACTGGATAACTAAATCAGCCCAGTGACTCAGAGGAATCTTACTTTATCAGTTCACTTAGAAAGCATCTCTTTTCTTCAAATAAAAGTGTCTTGCCACATTATAAGACTTCCTTCTACAAATGTGCAGTCCTTAAAATGGAACTGATCTCTCACATGAGCCTACTAAGCCCTGTCCTGAAATATTCCACTTATTCTGAACTTCTCATAGGAGAGAATTCTCATATTAGCCTTTCTTCCCACTGGTGTAGCCCATTAAATGGAATTATAGTTTGCTTTCCTAGGTTCCAGACATAATGTCATGGTTCCTATTATCTTTTCTCAGCTCCCCTTCAATATTTATAATTTCTCTTATATATGAGTAGTACAAACCATTAGTATGCTTGGCTCCTAAGCAAAAAGTTGAAGGTTCGAGTCTACTCAAAGGAATTTCAGAATAAAACCCTGGGGGTCTACTTCCAAAAAAAGCTAGCTATTTAAAACCCTGAAGCCTACAGTTCTTGTTATGTGCCATTGAGCCATCTGTGAATGATAGTGTAAAAGCCTGCCCTATCCTCAGATAATGGCACTGACTCTGACAACCCCACCCCATTATCTTAGCTACTGTGTCAATCCATATCATCCAGGGTCTTCCTCTCCTGTGCTATAACCTCTACCTTTCCAAACATAATGTTCTTCTCCAAGGACTGGTCCCTTCTTGACCACATGTCAAAAGTATGAGATGGGGCTTCAAATGGATACACATGAGATTAACATATTTTTTTTAATTCACACAGTACAATAAAAAAATAGAACCCATTATTGTTATTTCAACATTCTTCATAGTCCTTAAATAAAATTAAATCATTTAGAGCTGAATTTTTTTAGAATGAATCATCATGATACTGGTACCAATATGTAAATTTTATTAAGAATAATATCTCCTTACTGACTTGCACATGTGCACACACACACAATCATAGAAAAAGATAATTTTTATATACCTAAGATTTAAAGAGACTCTCAGCAAGATAGATTGTCACAGGGAATGAAAAATGGACTCGAGCATGTCAGAGATCATGAAGATAACACTAGATAGAGCAAGGTTCAGATCTGTTGTTCATAGGGTTGCTATGAGTAATAGACAACTCAGTGGTACCTAATAACAACAACGTTTGGGCACTTAGAGTCGAGTAGGCAAGGAAAGTAATATCTGAAGAATGCTTTCTGTGTACCAACTTTACAACTGGTATGTTCACATACTTTCACAGCAGTACAATGGGGCAAGAAGACAGTATGTAATTGAACAAGAGTAGGCTGGTGAGTACAGCACATTTGGTTTGAATTCTGCCTTAGCCCTCAATTATATTTTTTTACAATATAATTGTATTCTTTAGAGGACAATACACTCTTGAGTTCAATACACTCAGTTGTGTTCTTGTTTTAACCAGGTGGATTGACACAGTGACTGTAGCAATGGACTTGAGTGTGTCAGAGATTGTGAGGTTGGCATAGTAACAGATCTGCTGTTCATAGAATCATTATGAATTTTACTCAATAGCACCTAACAACAAAATATCATTTGATAAACTCAATGTAAACTCATTGCCACTGAGTTGGTGTTTCCTCAGTGTTGACCCTCCCTCCAATGGATTTTCTGTACATTGCATTGAAGGAGATAGTCCATCTTTCTGCCCCAGATCAGCTGGTATATGTGAACCATTTGAATTTGATTGGCTGCACAACTCTTTATCCACTAGGTCATCAGAGCTCTATAATCTTTATTAGATGAGAGAAGTAATGCTTAGTTTACATATTTACTATTACTATTTTGTTATAAATGCATGTATATAGAACACAAAATATTCATTATCTTTTTCAGAGCATCGTTGAATAATACAATATTCCTAAAGTATTAGAATAAAAAAGGTTTTTTCTACTTTTCATAAATTAGTTCTTATTAGGTGTTTCCTTTTTACTTTCTTTTTTTTTCTATTCCAGAATTGAGAAATTTCATAAATGTTTACTGGAAATTCCTGGATCATATTCAGAACTTGTGCAAACTTCAAAATACTTGGTTTGTGTTTGGTATGTGGAGCTCCCACTATTGCATAATGTCCACACTTTTTCCATCCCTTAGAGATCTGCAAATGAAAAATCCACCAGAAAGTGTTCATTTTCTTCTTTTAGGTCCAAGTATCAAAAAGGAAATTAAAAACAAAGAATCAAAAACAGAAAACACTTGCTATTTTAAAAATCAAAGTTCTTCCCAGATGTCAGCCATAAACTTGCATTCATTTTGTCTCATTCTTTGCCTGGACCATAAAAATAACAAGAAAGTAAGGAAATATACAGCTTGGGCTGTAATTTCAATCCTTAATCTGTTTTTCAATTAAGCTGTCCCTCAACTCAGAAGAATATTTCTATTCAAGCAAGCTAATTCCATTGAGTGTTTAATATGTAAGTAGACTTTGGTGACAAACAGATGAATATCTGATTTTTTTTTTCTTAAGCCTGCTGGAAGAAATAAACTCAGACAAGAAATAGACTCGCACAGAGAAATGGATCAAAGCAAAGGATTAAATCTGCATCTGCAGATAATGAACACACTTGTCTGGTAAACTAAAGTCTGGTGGTTTGTGTTGCACATTGATTTGGATAAGAACAGCCTGACAATCTACTTTTGAAAACACGGCCATTGGCTAAATAGGAACAATATGCATTTGTTCTGATTTAGCTACAAATTCACCTTGAAAACATGCTTAGGAAGGACTCTCACCTGTAATCTAGGGTCTACCTCTACTCATCTAGGTAACATAATGGATAAATCTCAAAAGCATTATGTTTAATAACAGTTTTAAAAACCAACAAACTAGATACACAATATTACATGCTGAATAGTTTCATTTGCTTGAGATTACCAAAAATGTTCAAAACTATAGTGACAGAAAAAAGATCAGTGGTTATCAGGGCCAAGAGAAGGGGCAACAGGATTTCCTGAGAAGTGGGTTTGTTGGTTTGGTGTGTGTGTTAATGGTGTGTGTGTGTGTGTGTGTGTGTGTGTGTGTGTGTGTGTGTGTGTTAATGTTCTGTATAATAATTAAGAGAGTGTGTACATGACTGATAAAATTCATTGAATTAAACATTCACTTAAAATTAAACTTTCCTTAAATAGAAATTATACCTCAACAGAGAAAAATAAAATGAAGTAGAATGAATAAACAGAATTTCATTACAGGGCAATGGAGCAGTAGGCTAGAAAGAGATTTACAAGATAAGTTGCAAGTAGAGAGAGCCACAGACAAGTTGAATTGGTGGCTCATTTTTCTAAAGTAGAAAGGAGGGGAGGGTCAAGAACAAAAGAAGGAAGATTCTGAATGCTTTATTGGCTTCACCACCAAACTCACACATTTTCTTGTTGGAGAATATGGCTGTGGCAGTTAAGTTTTAAAGATGAAGCAAAACAAAAGATGAAGAAAAAGCATTATCTTAACCTTAACTTTTCAGAACAACTGAATGATGTAGAGGTAAATGAGACACATGTCTAATCGTATTGCTGACCTTCAAGTTCATTTTTACCTAATATTGTTTTTATGTGCCATCAAGTCGCTTGTGACTCATAGCAACACTAAGTACAACAGCCTTAAACCCTGCTCTATCCTGTGCCAGTCACACTGCCTCTGACACACCCATCCCGATTACCTGAGTCACTGAATCAATCCACATCATAGAGGGTCTTTCCCTCTTGCACTGTCCCTCCACCCTCCCAAGCATGATGTCCCTCTCCAAGAACCTGTTCCCTCCTTACAACATGTCCAAAGTATGTCAGACAAAGCCCCAGAATCCTTGCCTCCAAGGAGCAGCCTTGTTTAGCCCTCTCCAGAATAAACCTGTTCATTTTCTTAGCAGTCCATGATACATTCAATACTCTTCTCCAGCATCACAGCTCAAAGGCATCAATTCTCCTTCTATCCTCCCAAGTCTTTGTCCAACTCTGATGTATAACAAGTGACTGCAAAGACCATAGCCTGTATCAGATGCACCTTAGTCTCCAGAGTGATACCATTGCTCTTCAGTGCCCTTGAGAGGTCCCTAACAGGAGATCTTCCCATCGCAATACGTTACCCCAATAGGTTAGTTTTCCCATGCGGTTTCAAGGCTGAAAACATTTCGAAACAGTCTTGTTTCTAAACTTGTGGCAATCTTGCCACATATATCCTATGAAAATCATGCAGTGAGATCAAACTACTAACTTTTAAGTTCCTTTCTCAGCATTTAACCATTGTACCATAGGAATTCTAGTCAGATGTTTACAGAGAATAAATAAAAATAATTGCTTATATTGTGAAATACGAAACACAAACAACATTATTGCTCAGCAATGTTGTTTATAGCAACAGCACCCTGTGAAATACACAATTTTAGATTGTTGTCTCACTGACTCCAACACACCTAACCCCACTGCCTCAGTTACTGTATCAATCCATCTCATCCAGGATTTTCCTTCCAAGCACAATGTCCTTTTCCAAGGACCAATGCCTCTTGACCACATGCCCATAGTATGTGAGAAGGAGCTTCAAAATCCCAGCCTCCAAGAGGAATCTTGGTTTTACCCTCTCCAGGACAGACCTATTTGTTTTCATGGAAGTTCATGATATGTTCAAGACTCTTCTCCACAACAACTTCAAGGAATCAATATTCTTCAGTCATCCTTAGTCATTGTTCAGCTATCTGATGCACAGCAAGTAATTTCAAAGACTATGTCCTGGATCAGGTTCTCTTTAGTCTCTAAACTGACAACATTGCTTCTCAATACATTTTTTTTAACCTCTGAAAACCCACCTAAAGGTGAGCTATGATTCAGAGCCGACCCTACAGTACACAACAAAAACAAGACTTCTAGTATATCAGTTTAGATTAGAGGTAAATTTATTCCATCAGAACTTTGTTCTGTCCTGATTACATACCAAATCTCTTGGCTTAATAGCTTGTCCTTTGGCCTACTAAATTAACTTTTATGTAGTACTTAATTTGGTAAGTCGAGAACAAAGAAGAAGATTCAGTAGTTGGAAAACATGGACTCGGTGACAGAAATGGAGCTGGAGAGAGAATGATCGAGTTTTGCACAATCAATGACTTATTCATAGCAAATACATTTTTAAGAGACATAAATGAAGGTTATATACCTGGATTTCACCTGAC
>NW_006399872.1:8420881-8436670 GCF_000299155.1 Elephantulus edwardii
TGTCTAACATACTTTGGACATGTTGTGAGGAGAGACCGGTCCTTGGAGAGAAACATCATGCTTGGGAGGGTGGAGGGACAACTCAGGAGAGGAAGGCCCTCTATGAGGTGGATTGATACAGTGACTTGGATAATTGGGATGGGAGTGTCAGAGACGGTGCGATTAGCACAGGACAGAGCAGAGTTTAGGTCTGTTGTACATAGGGTCGCTATAAGTCGCAAGCAACTCGACGGCATATAACAACAACAACAACAACCATTGATTTAGTTCCAATCTATTGTGACATCATGCATAGTAGAAGAAATTACTGCCTGGGCCTGTACCATTCTTACAATCCCACTTTTTATCCCAGTTTTTGCATCTATTTTGTCGGTTCTTACCACTGAGGGTTTTTCTCCTTTTTTGCCAACCCCAAATCCTTCACTAGAGACTGGTTCCTTTAATATGTCCCAAGCATGTGGAAAATATAAAATCTAGCATTCTTATAAAGATGTATTCTAGCTTTACTTCTTCAAAGACATATCTGTTGGTTCTTTGATAATCCATGGCATATTCAATATTCTTCACCAATGCAACATTCAAGGGCATCAATTATTTGGTCATCCTAAGCCACTATCCAGGTTTCCCATGTATATGAAGTGTTTGAAAATACCATGGCTTAGGTAGAGTGCACTTTAGTTCTCAGGTTGAAATATTTACCTTTTTATCTTTTAAATAAGTCTTTTGCAGCATATTTTCCTAATATGTAAGTTGATTTCTTGACTATTGCTGCCATGTAATGCTGCTGCTGCTGCTGATGCTGCTGCTGCTGCTGCTGCTGCTGCTGTTGTTGTTAGGTGCCATTGATTAAAATACTAGTCACAGCAACCCTATGTACAACAGATATGAACCCTTTCCTATCCTGTGCCATCCTTATTATCATCCCTGACAAACTTTAATGCATTGCTGTAGTCACTGTATCAAACCATCTTGTTGAGGATCTTTCCCTCTTTCACTGACCCTCTACCTTTCCAAGCATGATGTCCCGTTCCAAAGAATAGATTCCTTAAAAATATGCACAAATATGTGAGATGGAGTTTCTTCCTCCTTGCCTTTAAGGAACACTATGGTTTCACTTTCTCTAAGTCATACCTATTTGTTCTTTTACGAATCCTTGGGATATTCCACCATCTCCTCTAACACCACAAAGGCATCAGTTCTTCTTCTGTAATCCTTATTCATTGTCCAGCTCTCAAATGCATAAAAATGTCTTTGAGCAGATGTGGTATTATGCCCTTTTTTAGCCATTATAGTAGCCCTCTCTGGTCTCCAGCTACCTTAATTGAAGACACATGGTCTTGCAGATCAGCATGATCTTACAAACCATCAACAGCTGTGGGACCAGGATAAGAGAAAGAGTGTTTCCCACACCAAGCAGCAAGACTTGATGTGAGTAAGACTTGAGGCAAGCAAGACATGCGCGGTGAGACCCTGTTGGTAAAGAGACTGTGGCATTGTTGTAGAAAAACTTGTGGCAACGTGTAAGCAGAAGAGCCCTGAGATAAAAGACACATGCTTGAAGGAGAAGCTGACTGATAATGGCTCATAACTTGCTGGATGATTTGGAATTTGTTTTTAACAGATGATTTGGATTTGACTGCTGAACTGAAACCACAACGTGGACAAACTGAGGAATTGTGGTTTTGGTCTGTTGGGCTAAAACTTGTATTTGCATATTGGACTTTATTTTCTTTGCCTCCCTCCCTTTCCAACTTACTTCCCTAACAAACCTCATTGTTGGTATGATGACTCTGGGTCAACCATGAATAAATTAACCTCTTACTGTTGGTGTGGTTCCAGAGGCACCCTGGAGCAGGGCTACGAGCTTATTATCTGTTTTCTGCTCTGAAGCAGTGAGGGACTGTGCTATTCTTACTCCATCTGGCTATTCCTGAGAGGTGCTTACCACCTTGTTTTGCACACTTTAGACAGCAGGTGAGATATGACAAAAACAGATAATTAAATTAAGATATAAAGAGAAATAAAATGAGGAGAACCAAGACATCAGCAGTGGAGGAAACAGCATAAGGAGCTGAAGGAGAGGCAAGCTACATACAAATGGGCCACCAGAGAGACGGACCTGATGCACAGAGACTGATGCAGCATGGTGTGTGGACAGTAGGAATCTGAGTCATTTATTTATTAAAATAGTTAATTTGGGAGCCACAGAAGCAGCAAGCTGTAGGCCCCAGTGGAAGCCACTAGACAAGCTTCTGTGGGACTGACTCACTGGAGCAAGCAGATCAGTAGGAATTTGACTGAGTTTTCTTGGACCTAGCCAACACACCAGGAGAGAGCAGGTCAGTGAGAATTTGACTGAGTTTTCTTAAGCCCTACTGACCTTCCAGGAGAAAACAGGTCAGTGGATTTTGACTGAGTTTTCTTAAGCCTCACTAGACCCAAGGTCCAGCTTGAGAGGGGCACTGGGCAAGGGCCTCTGTGTGAGGGCCACGGGGTAAGGATTGCTAAGTGAGAGCTGCTGAGTGGAAGACAGAAGTTGGCATTTGAGTAGGGACTCCATGCATGAGCACATCCGGACAGATGAAATCTGAGTGAGGTCCCCACATGAGGCTGCCATGCCCCATGTCTGGCCAGCACCCCATTTCTGCCATGCCCCCCATTCAGTTCCACACAAGTGCCTACACATCCAGTCAATCAACTTGCCTTTAATCTGGAGCACCTTGATCTGACTTAGCTACAATAGGCTGCTCTCACAGGCCCTGAACTGAACCTTCCCTTGAGTCAGAAGTTCAGAGAGAAACACAGGTGGAGTAGTTTCCCACCAATTTCTAGAGCATTATCTTCAGATCAAGAACTTATCTTTGCCTCAGGCATGAAAAACTCTACCACAGAAAAGTTACAAAAGAAGCAAGCTATTCACATTCTACACAAGCACAAAGCAAGATGTCACCCCCAAAGAGTTGCATAATAACAATGAATTTCCTGAAGCCAGAAAGTCTGATGGAAATTTCTGACATAGAATTCAAAAGAACAATAATTGAATCTTTTCAATGGGTGAAAGACAAACTTGAAGAATTACAGGACACTGCCAGCAAAAACCAGGAGGAGCATAAACAAGCAATCCAGAACAATGAAAATAAAACAAACGAGGCATTAGTGGTACTGGAAAAACAAGAAACTACTATCCAAAATATGAGGTCCAGCATTCCAGATGCTGTCAACATGATGGAGGGACACAAGCAGAGTTGAAGAGATGGAACACAGACCCAGTGAAATAGAAGATAGAAATGTCACCACTGATCTGCATGATCAAACACATGAAGAAATTTTCAAAATTTCTAGTTCTAAGAGCGATGCAAATCAAAACAACTGTGAGACATAATCTCACACAAGTAAGAATAGAAAAATTTACCAGAACAGCAAACATCAAATGCTGGCAAGGTTGCGGAGAAACTGGAACCCTTATTCACTCTTGGTGGGAGTGTAAAATGGTGTACCCACTTTGGAAGTCAGTATGGTGCTTTCTCAAAAAGTTGCAAATAGAAATACCATTTGACCCAGCAATTCCTTTACTGGGAATATACTCTAAAGAAACTGTAACTTCCACCCAAGCAGATATATGCACACCCATGTTTATTGTGGCTTTGTTCACAAAAGCAAAGAGCTGGAAACAAACCAAGTGCCCATCAACAAATGAGTGGATAGAGAAGCTGTGGTATAGTCACACAATGGAATATTATACAGCATTGAAAAACAAGGAATTCATGAAATACAAAATGAGTGACCCTGGAAGACATTATGCTGAGTGAAATATCTCAGTCACAAAATGACAAATACTGCTTAGTGCCACTTTTGTAAAACGGAACTGATATCAAGTTTGGGTAAAGATTGAGAAAGAGGGGATAAATAATGTATACTACATTGAAACAGATGAGGAACAGAACTGTCTAAAAGGGATATATAATTAGGTATTATTATCATGACAGGAGTCCAGCATGAAGGCTGCATAGTAGAGTAGATTTTGAGAGAGGGATTGTATAGCAACGAAAGAATGTTTCCTTTTACTTTTCAGGGAGAAGAGTGAATTGTCAGGGAGGAGTGGGCAGGGAGAGAAGTGCAACAATGAATGACAATATTCCTGTAGCTCTCAAAAAAATTATTTTAATAAAAGTTCTGGCTCAAATTCTTACTGTCTGCATCATGCCGAGCCAGTCTCTGTGTGCCATGATGGTCTCTCTAGAGGCCCATGTCTATGCATCTTGCTGCTCCTTTAGCTCCTCACACTGCTTTCTCCACCACCATCATCTCGGAATCTGAGTCAATTTTATTTTTAAATCGAGCAGATTGTAAAAACAGAGATTGGGAAGATAAATGACAAGTCACATGAAAATCAACCAGGAACCATGGAAGAATGACTTTAGGCTCCAAGACAACAGATTGAAAAAGCCTTCCTCTAGAGTTAATACCCTTAAACTGGGGTCTCAGCTTCTTAAACTGTGACATAATAAATTTCTGTTGGTTATAGAGGGGGGGAAAGTTCTATTTTATCCATGAACATGGTACATTCTTCCATTTCTCTTAGTTATGAAAGTAATGATTTGTAATTTTCTTCATATAGCTCTTTTGTGTCTCTAGTTATATTTATTCCTAAATATTTCATCTTGTGATTAGCTATTGCATTGGGTATTGTTTTTTCTTCTTTGCTCTTCTATATTTCCTTTTGCTGAAACTGAGGAGGACCTGAAGCACTTGCTGCAGAAGGTCAAGGACTGCAGTCTTCAATATGGATTGAAGCTCATAAAGAAAACAAAGATTCTCACCATTGTGCTAAATAGCAGCATCATCGTGGATGGTGAAGAGACTAAGACTGTTAACAGCTTTAGCTTTCTTGATTCCACAATCAATTCTCTTGGTAGCAGTAGTCAGGAAATCAAAAGACAAATTGTATTGGGAAAGTGTGCTGTCAGAGACATCTCTAGAGTACTGAGGAACAACAATGTCAGTCTTGCGGCTAGGATGTTCCTGATCCAGGCCATAATCTTTGAAATTATGGGCTACTTCAGAAAGGTGGACAATGACTAGGGATAATAGAAGAATTGATGACTTTGAGCTGTGGTGCTAGAGAAGAATATTGAATATACCATGCACTGTTAGGATAACAAACAGGTTCATTCCTAAAGAGAGTCAAACCAGGCTGCTCCTTGGAGGCAAAGACACTAAAGTTCTGTCTGACATACTTGGGGTATGTTGCAAGGAGAAGCCAGTCCTTAGAGAGGGACATTTTGCCTGGGAGAGTGAAGGGACAGTACAAGAGAGGAAGACCTTTGATGAGATTAATTGATTCAGTGACTGGCATAATGGGAGTAGATGCATCATAGACAGTAAGGTTGGCTCAATATAGAGCAAGGTTTGTAGCTAATGTACATAGGGTTGCTATGAGTCTCAGGTGACTTGACAGCACATAACAACGACAACATGATTAATTAACTATTTTTCTTATATCAAACCATCCTTGCACATTTGTTATGAATCCCACTTGATCATGATGAACTATTTTTTTATATACTGTTTGATTCTGTTTACCATGATGTCCTTGAAGATTTCTGCATATGTTAATGAAAAATACTGGTCTATATATTTTTATCTGATGGTGCCTTTACCTGAATTTGGTATTAGAGGCATATTTGCTTCATAGAATGAGCCTGTAGTCTTCCTTCTTTTTCTGACAGGCATAGGGTTCCAGTGAGTGAGCATCAACTCTGTGGCAATTGTAAAGGTGTTGTCACTAAAAAATTTAATTACTAATGTCTTGTATACCATCGACTCCTCTAGACTTTTTTTTGCCAATTCCTCTAGCCTTTTTTTTTGCCAATTCCTTCAGAGCAATTTTAATTTCCTCCTTTATCACCATAGGATCTTGCTCATATGTTATTTCATGAAGTTCCTCTGTCAGCCAATTCCTTCTGATACAGTAACTCTGTTTCCTCCTTCCATCTTCTTTTTATACTTCCTGCATCATTCAATATTCTACCCAAACTATCTTTAAGTATTGCCACCCGTGGCTTGAATTTGTTTTTCAACTCCTTCAGCTTAAGAAATGCTGAGAAGGAGGGGTAGGGAAAGGAAATTGGAAAGATCTGCTGTGAAAAACAGTGTATATGAACTTTGTACATAAATCAGTATAAAATAAAAATTTTACTTTAAAAATAGAAAATTTATTTTTTAAAAAATAGCAGGTATTCTTGGAGTTTTTTATCCTTTATTAATCAAAACAAAACTGGGTTGGGTGGTTTGTTTGTTTATGTTTTTTAAATTAGCCTTTAAATTTTAAGGCAAGCAAAGAGCAAATTTTAATCTTTGTACATAATTTCATCTGATTAACCACAGTAATAGGAAACTTTAGCTTTAAAGTATTTTAATGAATAATAATTTTTCATCATATCTATGACTTCATAAATATTATGGCTGTTGGAGTAAAAATCTTCTCCCAAAATGCATGCATGTTTGAATGTGATCTCTCTAACTGCATGGGACAGACTTAATTAACATGTAAAGGTGCACTTTCACCTCTAGGGTCTGTCTATATTAAATGAAATTATTTGACAGGAAGGTCATAGGCAAATATGTGAGTATAATTCCCTAATGTGTGAGAACTGGATCATAGAAGCAAAAAGAAAAATTAAAAGTTTATAGAAAGTAGAAGTGTGTACTACATGCTTGGAACAAATTTTAGAGAATCTTGTAGTTCTTGTTGTTAAGTGTCATCATGTTCAGCAGAACTCATTGCAAACCTATGAAAAACAGTCAGAATCCTGTATTATCCTGCGCTATCCTCATTATCTCTGACACACTTGAGCCCATTATTGCTGTCACCATATTAATCCATCTCGTTGTTTCCTCCTCTCCTTCTGACTGACCTTTCCTAGCACAATGTCCCTTTCCAGGGAATAAATAACCTCTCCTAGATACATGTCCCAAGTGTGTGAGATGAAAGTTCAGTATCCCTGCCCCCAAGAAGCACTCTATCTGCACTTTTTCCAAGATACATCTGTTTGTTCTTTTGGCAGTCAAGGGCATAATCTGTGCTCTTATCAAACACCACAAATCAAAGACATCAATTCTTATTCTGTATCCTTACTCATTGTCCAACTCTCAAACACATAGTAAGTGATTGAAAAGATCAGTCCAGATCAGGTGTATCTTAATCTTGACATTGACATCACTCTTCAGTAATTTGAAAAGGTCTTTGGGGGAGCTCTGGTGGCCTAGTGGCAAGGAGCTGCAACTACAATCCCAGAGGCGCACAGTTCGAATCCACCAGATGCTCTGCCGGGGAAGGAGGGGCAATCTCCTCCTGTACCAGTCAGATTTGATTTGACGGTACACGCACACAAAAATAATAAAATAAAATAAAATTTAAAAAAAAGAAAAAGAAAAGGTCTTTGACAGTAGACTTTCCCAGTGTGATACATCTCCTGTTCTCCTGACTACTGGTACCAAGGGCATTGAATGTCAATCCAAGTAAGATGAAGCCATTAACAGTTTAAATTTTTTTCCCATCTATCATGATGTTGCTTATCAGTCCAGTGTTGTGCTCTTGATGTTGAGATGCAATACGTATAGGCTGTATTCCTTGATCTTCTGCAGCAAGCATTTTAGGCCTTCTCACTTTCAGCAAACAAGGTTGTGTCATCTGATAATCCAAGTTTTTGATGAGTCTTCTCCTACTCTGATGTCACATTCTTCTTTATAGACTTTGGCTTCACAAATTATTTGTTCAACATATAGATTGCATAGGTATGGAGAAAACATAAATCCTAAAGCACACCCTTCCTGATTTTAAACCATGCAGTGTTCCCTTACACCATTTAGCCAATAGCTTTTTGTTATGTGCATAATTGTTTTCAGGTTCTTATTCTTCTCAATGTTAGCCGTAGTTCATTATGATCCACACGGTCAAATGTTTTTGCATAGTTGATAAAGCAGTAACTATGGTGATTTAGCAGCAAGGAGCTGCACTGTCATCCCAAAGGCATGCAGTTCAAATCCACCAGCTCCTCCCTGGGAGAAAGATAGGTAATATCCGCCTATGTGATTCAACTGTCTCTGAAACTCCACATACAACAACAACAACAAAAAGAGACTATTAGGGCACCAGAACTCCTAAAATATTGTTAACACAAGTCTTCAAAACAAAACAAGCAAGAAATTGATCTTGAGAAGCAGTAGCAGCTGTGAAGAAATATTTTTGTTGACTCTGAAAAGACCTAAGAAAAAGAAAACCGGCCACAGGGCAGATAGAACTGAAAACTCAAATCATGTTCAAGGATTGAGACTTGTGAAGAGAGCAATGACTGCATGAGAATGGCTGTATCTCACCATTACCAACTTCACAAAGAGGAACTGTCCCCATCAACAATACAAACAATATAAAATCAATTCCTATGAGGTCAGATATGTCTCCTATGCTATCATACCTCTTTCTACACATCCCAACACCAATATTATTGTTTTACGGGGTCCAAAAATCCAATTAATATTTTATTACAGAGTCCTATTGGGGAAGGCAAAAGGTAATAAATCAGGTGAATAGCAGGATACAGTCAGGACAGCTTCTGAAACATATTCACAGGTGTCTCAGTCTTGAACCTTGTGGCTTTAGGTGAGTAATACAAAGTTCTCAGTCATGCCAATTATGACTAACTTCATCCCACAGTTATGGAACAAGCTTGGGCAAAGGCTTTTAGCTTCAGTTTCATGGAGCAGCAGTCAGTCCCAAAGCCTCTTTTCATGTCAGGTCTCTGGTTCTCTGCTGTGATTGCTATGGCTGTTGCCCTTATGGGCCCCTGGTCTGACTGGAAGAAGAATTTCTGGCTTTAAAGGACTCATTACATTATCTCATTTCTTTGCTGGGAAGAAAGATCCTCAAATTCTTTGGCTGGATGCATACAATTTAATGGCGATACTAGTCAACCTCCTTGTAGATTGGTAAGACTAGCCAATCTCCTTGTGCATAGGCTAACATACCTTATTCTCATATTTCTCCCCTTCCAAAATAAGTTAGCGGATAGGGGAGAGATTTTGAACAATAAATCTTTAGCACCACAAGGTTAAAAGAAACTACAAAGGAGATTAGGAATACAGATCTGTCAGGAAGTAGAAAGCAAAACTCAACAACAACAAAAACAAACAAAATAATAATTTGTCTTTGAAGAGTGAACGACAATATTGATACCTTTGAGCTGTGGTGCTTGAGAAGAGAATTGACTGTACCATGGACTGCTAAGAAAACAAACAGGTTCACCTTGGAGAGAGTTCAACCAGGCTGCTCCTTGGAGGCAAGGATTCTGAGGTTTCGTCTGACATACTTTGGACATGTTGCAAGGAGGGACCAGTCTTTGAAGAGGGACATCATGCTTGGGAGTGTGGAGGGACAGCGCAGGAGTGGAAGACCCTCTATAAGGTGGATTGAGTCAGTGACTGAAGTAATTGGGGTGGGGATATAAGAGAAAGTAAGATTGGCACAGGACAGAGCAAGGTTTAGGGCTGTTGTACATAGGGTCACTATGAGTCACAAGTGACTCGACGGCACATAACAACAACAACAACAACATAATGAATCATGCTTTATATTTGCTCATTATATTGTCACAAGAATCCTGCTAATTTAGATACACTATCCTCTAGGTCGTGTAGCCCTGGCGTACAAGTTGCTGTGCAGCAGTAACGTGTGCTTGCTGTGAGGCTGAACACTGTGACACTGATGTGTCAGATGTATTAATGGTTGGTTACTCAATGCAGACAGAGTGGGGTGGAACTCCCCAATTAAAACAAGCTTGGAAGCAGGAGCGGCATCCACTTCCATAATAGCTTGCCTCCGGAAACCCTATGAACCTGGAGAGAGGATGAAAGACACCCAAGCATTGTGGACTTTCCTTCATAGGGTTGCTATGAGTCGCCTGAGACTCGATGGCACTTAACAACAACAACGTCCTCATTTTATGAACAAGGAATCTGAAAAGGGAAAATTTGAGTGACTTGCTAAGGTCACACCATTGGAATTATCAGAGCTGAGGTTCCAACATCATCTTCTAAATTTGCAGAACAAGGGCTTGGTCACTATTCTCTCATCTCTCTTTCTTATCTCCCACTTTCACCAGATTATCTAACAGTACTCAAAGAGAATCCAGGACATGTAGTCTGAGTTCAATGCCAAAACATGACCAATTACAGGTATATGATACTAAGAGAAATCAAAATGTGAAACAGTAACCATTCTTGGCCCTGAATTTCAGGTGGAGTACTGTTCTTTTAAGTATAAGGTGACTCTAAACAATACTAAAGAGGAAAATTCAGTGGAAGCTCATCTATCTTGAATTGCCACAATGTGTTACCTATGAGAAATCCAAGTTATAACTAAACAAGCTAGATAATGAAAGCAAATAAATAACATGTCATACAAAAGGACTACCATGAAGACATAACAGAACATGGAATTGGAAAAAGTTAACCTGTGTTTATCTATAAAATAATCGTAACATAATTATTCTACCCTGAAGAAGCAATTGTGTGACTTAGTGTACAAAAACTAAATTTATGGTATGTGGCACATAAAAGTTATTAAGTAAAGCTTATTTTGTGTACTGTCTTAATTTTAATTATGTAGAAGGTTTAATGGTGCCTTGGGAGACTTAGTGTCAGCTGCACAAGGAGGCTCAGATATGGAGGTATCCAGGTGCTTGTGGTGTTCTACTTGCCCCAAGTGGGAGTTGGCAGAGCAGACCTGCCAGATGATCTGGGGGTGTCTGGCCCAGAGTTTGCCAGCCTTTGGGCGTGCCAGATAATGGTAAGATACTTAAAGGTCGCACCAGGCCTAGTGCCTTGGGAGGCTTAGTGTCAGCTTCACGTGACCTCTGGCGTCTTGAGGAGCCACAGATAGGGAGGGATCCAGGTGCTTGTGGCTTGAACTGGGGATATTTGGCCCAGAGTTTGCCAGCATTTGGGTGTGCTGGATAAAGGTAAGATACATAGAGCCTGAGATCTTTTGCAGGAAAGAAGGAACTTAAGGAATTTGTGAAAACAAAACCAAAACTACAAGAAATTTTAAGTCCTTCACATATAGATGCCAAAGGAAAGTGCATGGACTGTAGTAACCAGAAGCAACAGAAAAAAGAAACAGCAAAAAGAAATATTTAATCTACTGTATCCAAGAATCCATACTTAAAGTATTTTAGTTTTTTACAGCAAAATTTTGTGCATTTAGTACTTTAGAATTTAATATAAATAAGCCTATCTACCTAATTTAGGAGAGTTGTGGTGGCACAATTCACCGGAAGATGTTCTGTTAATTCAAAGGTGACACTTCTCTGGGAGTTTGAATCCACCATTCGTTCTATGGGAGAAAGATGGGAAAACTCCTTCCATGTGATTTTCAGCCTCCAAAAATCAGCTAGAGGGTTAACTAGGAGTCAATTCTGACTCCAAAACAATGAGAGAGAAATTGATCTGCCCAACTCTATGTTTTCCAATCTGTTTTGTTTAACAAATGTTTGTTATATTTAAAAATATTTTGCAATCATTTTAAGATTGCTAATAGACTATGTACATAGGGTACATAGGGTTTTGAGGAGAGACCGGTCCTTAGAGAGGGACATCATGCTTGGGAGGGTGGATGGACAGCGCAGGAGAGGAAGGCCCTCTATGAGGTAGATTGATTCAGTGACTGGAATAATTGGGATGGGAGTGTCAGAGACAGTGCGATTGGCACAGGACAGAGCGGAGTTTAGGGCTATTGTACATAGGGTGGCTGTGAGTCGCAAGCGACTCGACGGCACATAACAGCAACAACAATAGACTATGTACTGAAGTCCAAGTCCTACTCCAACAGAATTGAAATAGAGATCAGAGAACTGGGGACCCAGAATCTGTAGTTTTGAGAGCCCCCGGTGACTCTGACATGCAGCCAAGATTAGAAGCCACTTCTCTAAATGAGATCTGTGAAAGAAAGAATTCTACCTGTGCGTTTCTCAGTGCCTGGTATTCAATCAAATGTTGTATTGGTGGATAACTGGATGGATGGATGGATGGATGGATGGATGGATGGATGGATGGATGGATGGATGGATGGATGGATAGATGAGGTGAGTGGATGAGTGAATATGTGGGAGGATGAATGGAAAGTAAAACCTTCTCTTAAGACTTGTAAGTAAATTAAAACTTGTAAACTGAGAGCTAAATAGATTCAAACCAGCAGATGTTTCATGATTGCCTTTAATACCATGAGAGACTATTATCAGAAAGAAAGCTTAAAAACATATAATCAAGCACTTTCCTTTACAAGCTAAATAGGAGGCTTTAATTACACTGCTGAGAAATACCTAATATTTAAAAGAAAAGAAAGGAGTCATCAAGTCCTCTTACAGATTTTGTCACATAGTGGAGGGAGGGCACGAAAATATTAACAGTACAAAAATGTAGAGGTTGGAAGTAAATTCCAGGGCAAACGTAAGCCTTATTATTCTTTTCTTGGGCACACCAAATATTTGGCTTAGATTAGTTTTATGATTACTTTCTTCCTTATAGCGTTATTTCCAGGTCACCTGCTCATTATACTCTCTTGTAAACCACAAGCAGAGCTTTCATCCAGTTACATGAACCACAGTTTGAATGTTAAACCTTCCAGGGCACTCAGCCAGCATCACTCAGACCTAACTCCACCACACCCCACTAAAGTGTTTCTTACTTTCTAAATTGAGCCTAGATACTTTCATACCGAACACTGAATACAGAGAACCACGTGACTTAAATAATTAATCTTAAACAATTGGAGCGTTTCTAATAAGTATACTTCTCAGTGTGAATTAAATAAAGGACTAAATTATGGAAACAAATGATGTTCGGGCACATCTTCTGTTTTTTTTAAACTGAGGTTTTAATGAAATTTCATAGAGAACTTGAATTTTCATTCATTCATAGTTGCACATTTTCCTCCCTGCCATCTCCTCCCAGTTCTCTGTTCTCTTTGAAAAAAATTCTTTCATTATTGTGCAATCCTCACTCCCAGTCCACTTAAAGATGCAGTTCTTATTCTGGACTGTAGTCATGCAAATAATACCTACTCATATATTCCCTTTAAGCAGTTCTTTCCCTCATCTGTTTCAATGCAGTGTTCATAATTTGTCCTCTCTTAGTTTCCCCCCAAATCCAGTGTCAGTCCTGTTTTATAGCAAGCAGTGACATTATGCAGTTTTTGTCCTTTTGTGACTGAGATATTTTACTCAGCATAATGTCCTTCGTGGTCACCCATTTTCTATAATATTTCATTAGTTCCTTGTTTTTCAGTGCTGCATAGTATTCCATTATGTGAATATACCACAGCATCTCTATTCATTTGTTTATTAACGGGCACTTGAATGCTTCCATCTCTTTGCTATTATGAGCAAAAATAAACATGAGTGTGCATATATCTGCTCGAGTGGCTGTTATGGTTTCTTTAAGGTATATTCCCAGTAGTGGAATTGCTGGGTAAAATGTTATTTCTATTTCCAACTTTTTAGGAAAGCACTGTACTGCCTTCCATAGCAGATGAACCGTTTTACACTCACACCCACAGTAAGGGTTCCAGTTTCTCCACAAGATCACTACCATTTGTTGTTTGCTGCTTTGTTGATTTTTGCTGTTGTTACTGGTGTGAGATGATATTTCACAGCTGTTTTGATTTGCATCTCTCTTTGAGCTAGGGATTTTGAACATATGTTTGTTCACCACTGAATGTCTTCTTTGGTTAAGTGTCTGTTCATACCTTGTGCCCATTTTGTGACTGGGTTGTTTACCATTATCTTGTTGGGGTGCTCAACTAGTCTATAAATTTTTTTTCTATAATTATATTTTATTAATTTTCATAAACATTTACAGAGATTTTGGGTTTCCATTCATTCATTGTTGCACTATTCTCTCTACCCTCCTCCCAGTTTGTTCTTGTCCAAATGCCACAGTGCTTGTCAAAGCCAGTTCTGATTAATCTTCTTTGTCAGTGTGTCCTTTGCCATTCCCTATCACTCCTCCCTGAGAGAGACTTCACCCCGAGTCATAAGGAAAAGGGGATGGCGTATTCTCTTAGCTACTTCCTGCTGACAAGGGACGCTGTGGGTTTCAGGGTGAAGATCTTCTCTCACTACTCTAAAGGGCCCCTTTGGCAGTAGGAAACACATAGACTATTATGGAGATTGATTTTGGAATTTAGATGCACACTCTTATTGATTGTGCTTGGCCATACATGTTCATATCCTTGAAGATGTATCATGGGGGTGTTGCAACCTAGAAGACACAAATTTGACTAACAAGTTATAAGTACATGAGTCCAAAAATTATGGAAAAGTAAAAGAAAAGATTCTTTCATTGTTTCTTTTCATTGTTTATAAATTCTATATATAAGTCCCTTATCTGACATGTCATTACCAAAATCTTTCCTCAGTCTGTGGCTTTTCTTTTTACCCTGTTGGAGAAGTTTTTGGATGTGCATAAGGATTTGATTCTTTGAAGGTCTCATTCATCTATTTTATTCCCTGCTGGTTGTAGGTGCAAGTTTCTCTTCAAGTCAGTTTTATGTATTTATATTTGATAAGGAAAGAAAGAAGGCCTACAAGCTTGTTGGGGAGAAAGTTATTTAAAATTTTCATATTATGCAGCATAAATTTGTATACAATATCTATTTAAAAATGTTTCTAATACAATAGAATTTATAAGGAAAACAGACACTTAACTAAATATAGTGGAGTAATTAAAATTCAGACACATAAGTTGAAAATCTAGCTAAAGTGAAAAGCTTGAAATTGAAAATCTGAAGTGTTATATTATTTCCTAAGATGCAAATATTGTGTTTCCTATGTTGTCAACATTTGTAAAATGTCTTATCAAGATTTTGGAACTTTTTTTTCTTCCCCAGAAGTTAGGACAATCGAGGAAGTATTCTGACATGTTCTAATTCTTGAAAAACAAACACCTAGAGAGGAAGGTGAAGGCCACAGAGGACTTTACATTTTATAAAAATGACAACCTCTAAGACACAGCCAATTGACTGGCTCTGATTATATCTCTGTCATTACCTGTGTCAACACTCGGCATAGATATTCACAGAATGTTGTTGTTGTTATGTGCCATCTAGTCTTTAGTCAACAATAAAGTAATACCTTCAAGTATTTGACTTTTCCTTTCTTTCAGGATGTCAGTTTCTGCTGGTTTTCCTGCTAATTCTCTAATTCACAAATCTACTTAAATTCATGTTATTTTTTTTCAATTAAAAATAATATTTTGACTATGGGGTTAAAAATGTCCTGGAGATAAAAGAATTTTAAAAATTATTATAATCCACCTTATCAACATTGTCATTGGAAGGGGCTATACTGAGTAACACTTTACCTCTTCTAAAGTACGGAATTGCCCTGATAACCTAAAGGTATGTGGTTCGAGTCCAGATAGGCAATTTCCTCCTGTGCAATTTACTGCCCTTGAAAAGCTGTTGCAGAGTCAACAACTATGAGTTGAATTGACTTGATGATACATAACAGCAACAACAAGTTACTTACAAAGGAGTGCTGTTGGCATAATGGAATCCAAGCTAGATACCATCAGCAGTTCAAATCTGCTAACTGATCCAAGACAGAAATATGGGAATCTCCTGTAATAAAGATGAACAGATTTATTTTTTTTTTCCTATAATTATATTTTATTAATTTTCATAAACATTTACAGAGATTTTGGGCTTCCACTCATTCATTGTTGCACTATTCT
>NW_006399872.1:8441200-8457183 GCF_000299155.1 Elephantulus edwardii
GGTGTGTCTCTTGTAGACAACATATTGATGGATTTTGTTTTTTTATCCAATCTGCTACTCTCTTTCTCTTCAGTGGTGCGTTTAGACCATTCACGTTCAGTGTGACTATTGAAAGGTTAGGTTAGAAACCCAATGGAGTTTTTCAATGAATCAAAGAAAGCTCAATGGCCAGTGGTAAAGAAAGCTATTTAGACAACTTCGGTACAGTAGATTATTTTTGTATGACTTTTCTAGTTATGATCTGGGGAGTTCTGATGGCTGAAGGGTTAAAGAGTCTTGCTGTCAGCCCAAAAGCATGTAGTTCGGAGCCACCGGCTGCTCCATGGAAGGAAGACGGCAATCACTTCCTGTGTGATTTACAGCCTCTGAAATCTCTCTGGCAGGTCAGCTAAGAGTTGGTTCTGACTTGACTATCTATAATGACAACAACACGATGACGACAGTCATGGTCTCAGAACCCACAAAATTATTAACTAAAACTATACTTTCATAGTAAAGACGTGATTTCTAGATCCACTTGAAACACAATGTTGTGAGTGACAGAATAATATCTATACGCATACAAGGAAGACCTGTTAATACCACTATCATTCAAATAAATTCTCACCATTGAACCAACTGGCAGCAACATGATAGATGGCAAGAGATTGAGGTTGTTAGTACTTACAGCTTGCTTGGATCCACAGTCAATACTTTTGGTGCCAGACATCAGGAAATCAAAAGGCAAGTCACACTGGGAAAACCTGCTGTCAGGAACCTTTCCAGGGTATTGAAAAGCAACGATGTCAGTCTAAGGTGTGCCTGATCTGGTCCATGGAATTCACAATTACTTGCTATGCATCATAGAGATGAACAGTGACTAAGGATGACAGAAGAATTGATGCCTTTGAGTTGTGGTGCTGGAGAAGAGTTTTGAACATACCATGGACCACTAAGAAAACAAATAGGTCTGCATTGTAGATAGTGAGTGAGGGCTAGGATTTTGAAGCTTCATCTTACATACTTTGAGCATGTGTCCAGTAGGAAGCAGTCCTTGGAGAAGAACATCATGCTCAGAAAGGTGGAGGAAGAGTGCAGAAGAGGAAGAGCTGGATGAGATGAATTGATACAGTAATAGGGACAATGAGGGTAGGTGTGTCAGAGTCAATGAGACTGGCTCAGGACATGACAAGCTTCAGAGTTATTGTACATAGGATGATTATGAGTCATAGGTGACTCAACAGCACATAACAGCGTGCAAATAAGGTATGTAAAACTCTTGCAGGGCTTGACTACAATTATGCAAATAAAATGCCTGTGGCTTCCCAAGGGGTATGTTCAGTCTTGCAACCTTGCTCATCTTGAAAGAGCCAATCAACCCACAGAGATTGAATGGGACTTCATTACTATCAAGAAGAAAATCTGGGAGTGGTCCACATACTCTTGTCACAGGAACTCTGTGCTAAAAACCTCCTTAAGTCAGAAGATAAAGAGAATTATAGCACTGTTGAAAGACAGCAAAAGATAGCACCTACAATGAAACACCCTCAGCCACTTTGCTCTCTCACCCTCCATTTTGGGACATTTATGCTCATCTTACTAGTTATCCTTCTGTTTTTTACAGTAATAATCTTATGCAGTATTTGCCCTTCTGAGCCCAAATTAGTTTGCATTCCATCAGGCAAATTTACCACAATTTTTCAGTTCAGTCATTTGTTGATAGACATTTGGGCTATTCCTATTTTCTTGCTATTGTGAATAACACTGATATGAACGTTGGTGTACAAATCTCCATTTGTGAATCAATTCTGATTTCTTTGCCATATTTTCCTAACAGTAGAATAGATGGACCATATTATGGTGGTGGTGGTGGTGATGGTGGTGGTGGTGGTGGTTGTTATGGGCCATCGAATCACCTGTGACTCATAGCAACCCTATCTACAACAGCCCTAAACCCTGCTCTGCCCTGTGCCAATCTCATTGTCTCTGACACACCTACCCCCATTACCCCACTCACTGAATCAATCCATCTCATTCTGAGTCTTCCTCTCTTGTGCTCTCCCTCCCCGCTCCCAAGCATGACATCCCTCTCCAAGGATTGGTCCTGTCTTGCAACATGTCCAAAGTATGTCAGACGAAGCTTCAGAATCCTTGCCTCCGAGGAGCAGTCTGGTCTCACGCTCTCTAGGATGAAACTATTTGTTCTCCTAACAGTCCATAGTATATTCAGTACTCTTCTCCAGCACCACAGTTCCAAGGCAACATATAGAGTTTCTATATTTAGCTTTTTTAAAGCAATTTTAATATTTTTAATACTTTGTGTGTGTTTTTCCATTCACATTGTGTTTCATATAATTGATTATACATTCAGCTGTTTAAGGAAACACCAAAATTGCCTTCTAGAGTGATTGTACCATTTGACAATCACAAAAACAGTAAATGAGAGTTCCAATGTTTCCACATATTTTCCAAGATTTATTGACTACTGTCCTACCCCAGTAACAGTGGCAAAGTTTTACAGGACAGAATGGATTACCAGTCTTTTCCTTGTGGAGGCCCTGTTGTATTCTATAAACTTTTGTTATGCAATCCTTGTCTTAGTTGGCATTGCCATTTTTTTCCCCCAGTCAATAGATTTTCTTTTAATCTTGTTGGGAAAAGTTTTTTAATATGCACACAGTGACTTAATCTTTAGAAGATTCCATTCATTGATGTTATTGTTTTCTGATTGTGCATTTCTGGCTTTTTGCCAGCCTATTTATACCATAAGTTAAGGATTCTAAGGTTACAACAGGCAGCCACAAATTGAGATACTTGGGAAAAACCTAACTAGAGACACTGAAGAGATTTATAAATAAAACTACAAAACATCTCTACAAATGAACATTAACAAGAGCATTAACAAAATGAAAAATTATTCCCTGTTCATGAATAAGAAAACTCAGTATAGTGAAAATTATAAGCCTACCAAAAGCAATATACAAATTCAATGCAATCTCAATACATATATCAAACTCATTTTCAAAGAAATAGAATAGGCAATTGGAATGTTTATTTGTGAAAGAAAGATATGCTGAATAAGCAAAGCTCTTCTGCAAAATAAAAATTGAGTGACTTAGTACTACATCATCTCAAAACATACTACAGAGCTGCAGTAACAAAAAGAGCATGGTACTGGTATAGTGACAAACAAATAGACTGATGGAATAGAATTGAGAACCCAGAAAACAGCCAGTCTATCCATAGTCAATTGGAATTTGGAAAGGAATAAAAATCAATCAAATCAAGAAATGACAATCTTTTCAACAAATGATGCTGGCAAAAATATCTGCAGAAAACTAAAACAGAACTCACACCTCACACCACATACAAAAAATCAACTCAAGATAGATTAGGGACTTAGGGATAAACTCAGAAGCATAAGCATAAAAGAGACAAAATGGGTCCAAACTTATTAGTCCTTGCTTATGCCATAAATAGGCTTTCAAATACAGCCAGAAATGAACAACCAGGAAAGAATAAAATCAATAAATAGGATCAAGTCCTGTGTGCATCAAAAGAAGTCCCTGTGAGCGAGAGCGACGCAGCGCCAGCGAGAGCGACGCAGCGCGAGAACGCCGCCACTAGACGGGAGAACTTCGCCGCCAGACGGGGTTCCACCGCGAGAGGGGCCGGGAAGAGACCCGGGAAGAACAACAGCCAGCCACCTACCGCGGAACTCCAGAGGAGTGGAGACTGTGAGACCCCAGAGGAACGAAGCGGACCCGACACTGTGTGACCCCCCTGCAACCCACACCTGTGTGACCCTTAACACACAGGGTGCTGCTGCATAAACCCCCAATAGCGCCCAAGCCCCGCCCCCACCTCTTGGTGGTAGTGTCCAAGCCCTGTGCTCCTTACCCCCTAGTCCACACATCTCAACCCCCACCACAGCCCTGTGATCTCAGGGCACCACCTTGGATCCAGCCGTCACCCAGAGCTATCAGGCGAGCTGTTGAGGAACTAACCTGGCAGGAGAAAGGCCGGTTGCAACACCCCCATGATACATCTTCAAGGATATGAACATGCACGGCTAAGCACAATTAATAACAGTGCATCTAAATTCCAAAATCAATCTCCATAATAGTCTATGTGTTTCCTACTGCCAAAGGGGCCCTTTAGAGTAGTGAGAGAAGATCTTCACCCTGAAACCCACAGCATCCCTTGTCAGCAGGAAGTAGCTAAGAGAATACGCCATCCCCTTTTCCTTATGACTCGGGGTGAAGTCTCTCTCAGGGAGGAGTGATAGGGAATGGCAAAGGACACACTGACAAAGGAGATTAGCCAGAACTGACTTTGACAAGCACTGTGGCAACTGGACAATTAAAACAGACATTCGGATGGCGGGGGAAGAAGAACAAACTGGGGAGGAGGGTAGAGAGAATGATGCAGCAATGAAGGAATGAAAACCCAAAATCCCTGTAAATGTTCATTAAAACTAATAAAATTTAATAATAAAAAAAAAAAGAATTCCCTGTGTGCATCAAAACCTTTTTCCAATAGAGTGAAAAGAAAACCTACAGACTGGGAAAATACATTTGGTAGTGACATTTTAGAAAAGTCTCAATGAAAATTCACAGACTACTACAGGGCCTCCACAAGAAAAAGACTGATAACCCAATAACAAAAAGAGCAAAAACCATGAAAAGATTCTTCACAAAAGAAAACATTCAGATGCCCAACAGGAACGTGCAGAAATGTTCAAAATCACTGGCAACCAGAATGATGCAAATTAAAACCACAATGAGATACCATCTCACCCCAGTAGCAGCAGCAAACTTTAACAGGACAAGAAATCAATGCAGATGATGTGAAGATTGTAATTCTCCTGCTCTGGTGGTGGCGTTGTAAAATGGTACAACCACCGTGGAAGGCAGTTTGGCATTTTCTCAAAAAGTTAAACATAGAAACTGTATATTATCCAGCTACTTCACTTGGAATATACCCCAAGGAAATTAGAATTGAGACATTGAGCTTTATACACCGATGTTCATAGTAGCAATATTAACAATACAAGCACATGGAAGAAGCCCATATCCTCATCAACAAATTAATGGGTTGAGTTATGGTACATTCACACAGTGGAATTCGCACAATGAAGCACTAAGGAACAATGATGTTTTGTAAAATACTATATGACTAGGGAGAGTCTAGAGAACATCATGTTACATGAACTAGAAAAGTCTCATAAGGATAAATATTGCATAAGACCATTACTGTAAAAGCAGAAGAATAACAAAAGGGGATGGGAAAACAGAGAAGAAGGTAGAAAAGCGGAAAGGAGGGAAATCATTAGGAAAGTAGAAGTTATTGGGCAGAGAAGAGGGTGAAAGAACAGAAAGATTCAATAAGGGCTTAAAAAGACATGGTAGAAATAGATACAGATCAATAGTAATTAATTGTAGAAAATCCAATGCATATGAATGATTGTCTAAAACACAATGAAGCACAATGTAAATGTAAGATTGTGTAAAAGACAATGTACATGAACAAAACACTATACACACACACACACACACACACATAATTGCATGCAAACCAATAAATATTGTTGTTGGCTTTAGGTGCCACTAAATTGAGTATGACTTACCGTGACCCTATGAACAAAAGATCTGAAACCAGTCCTGTCCTGTGCCATTTTCACACTTCCTGACAAACATCACCTTGTCAATCCACCTGGTTGAGGATCTTCTTTTTCTTTGTCGACCCTTCACACTCCCCAGCATCCTAGCACCTCCTAGCAATATGTCCAAAGTATGTTGGGCTAAGCCTTATCATTCTTGCCTACAAAGAGGACTCCTGCTGCACCGTCTCCAAGACATATCTATTCATTTTCCTGACCGTCCATGAGATGTTCAGTGCTCTTCTCCAACACCACAGCTCAAAGGTATCAATTCTTTTTCTGTCATCCATATTTATTGTTCAGGTCTCAGATGTGTAAATAGCAATCAGAAAGACCATGGCCTGAATCAGAAACACCTTAGTCCTCAAACTGATATGGGGGGGGGGGAGAGTAAGCCCAAATATAAGAAATATCATTGCTAATGTCAGATGTATCTTGACTCATAGAAATGAATAATCAAAAACATGTTTACTTGTTTTTTATTGATCCTACAAAGGTAGGGAGCTATGGTGAAACAGTCTGCAGGGAGTCAATGCTAACCCAGAGGCAGCAGCTCTCTGGTGACTTTAATTCAACTTAAGTGCTGAGCAAGTAATCAGAGAAGATGGCTTATATGGAGAAAAAGGGGACATTAGTTTTATGCAGATCACATAACCTTGCTTGCTGAAAGTGAGGAGAACTTGAATTACTGTTGCAGAAAATCAAAGAATGCAGACTTCAGTATGGATTGTATCTCAATATCAGGAAAACAAAGACTGATAGGCAACATCATGATGGATGAAGAGGATTGAAATTATCAACAACTTCACCTTTCTGGGATACACAATCAACACCCTTGGTACTAGCAGTCAGGAAATAAGCACAGAGAAAATCTGTAGTTAGGGACCTCCCCAAATTATTGAAAAGTAATGATGTCAGTTTGAGGACTAAGATGCATCTGATTCAGGCTGTAGACTTTCCAATTACTTGTTATGCATCTGAGAGCTGGACAATGAATAAGGCTGACAGAAGAAGAATTGACACCTTTAAGCTGTGGTGTTGGAGAAGAACAACTGAACATCCCAGGGACAGCCAGAAGAAAAAACAAATATATCTTGGAAAAGGTGTAGCCAGAGTGCTCTTTGGAGGTGAGGATGATGTGGCTTCACCTCATATACTTTGGACATGTTGCTACGAAATTTTATTCCTTGGAAAAAAGCATGATGCTGGGAAGAGTGGACGATCGCAAAGGAGAGGAAGACCCTCGATGAGATGGATTGGCATGGTGACTGCTGCAATGGGCACTTGTGTGTCAGGAAGTGTGAGGATGGTGCAGGATAGAACAAGGCTCAGATCTTTTGTTCATAGGGCCTCTATGAGTACTTGACTCCATGGCACCTAACAACAACATCAACAATTTGTGTTCTTTAGATGACACAACCTTGCTTATAGAAAGTGAAGAGGATTTAAGCACTTACTGGAAAAAATTAGAGATGTCAATTTGGTTACACCTCAACATCAAAATATCTTCACCAATGGACCGATAATAGGCAACAACATGGTAGATAGAGAAAAGATTGAAGCAGTCAAGGATTTCATTTTACCTGGATCCACAATTAACACTCATAGAAGCGAAACTCAAGAAATCAAAAGAAATATTGCATGGGAAAATCTGTTGTCTGGGACTGTGAAAAAGAGGAAAGGTATTACTTTAAGGCTTGGTGGCATAGTGTGAAGAAGCTGCACTGCAATCCTGAAGGCACATGGTTCAAGGCCACCAAGTGTCCCATGAGAGAAGGCTGAGTAATCTCATGTGCAATTAACTGTCTCTGAAAACCTGCCAGAGGGTCAGCTATAGATCAGCCCTGACTCAGCAGTACCCAACACACACAATAATCTAGGACAGACATTTTGTCTGTCTAATCTATTACAAAGACAAAGGAGAAAGGAAAAAACTGAAATGGATGTCAGAAGAGACTCTGAAAATTGCACTAGAGTGTCAAGAAGCTGAAACAAAGGGAAAATATACCAAAGTATAAAAGAGCTGAACAGATTTCAAAGGGCAGCTCAAGAAGACAAAGCAAAGTATTATAATGGAATATTCAGAGAGCTGGAATTAGAGAATAAAGAGGGTAACTCACTCTGCCTTTCTCAAGCTGAGGGAACTAAAAAAAAAAAGCCTCAGGTAGCAATATCAAAAGACGCTATGGGCAATGAAAATATATTGTATGATCTATGAAGCTTCAAAACAAGATGGAGGGAATACAGAGACACTGTACAAGAAAGAGTTGATTGACACTAAGAATTTCAGGAAGTACTATATGATCAGGAGCCAATGATAATGAAAGAGAAAGTTGAATCTGCACTGAAGACATTGGCAAAAAATAAGGCCCCAGGAATCGACGTGGTATCAATTAATTTGTTTCTACTACTAGATGCAGACTTGGATATGCTCACAAATGTATGCCAGGAAATTTAGAGAACAGCTATCTAGGCAAGGGATTGGAAGAGGTCTATATCTGTGCCCATTTCCAAGAAAGGTGATCCAACAGATTGTGAAAACAATAAAAAATATTATTAATATTACATGCAAGCAAAATACTGCTGAAGATCATTCAAAAACAGCTAGAACAATGCATAGATAAGGAACAGCCAAAAATTAGAGCAGGATTTAGAAGAGTCCATGGTCCCAGGGATATCACTGCTGATGTCAGATATATCCTGGCTGAAAGCAATACGAGAAGAATGTCTATTTATCTTTTATTAACTATGAAAGGCATTTGACTGTACAGATCATAACAAATTATAACTAACATTGAGAAGAAATTTTAGAACACTTGATTGTACACGTGGGAAACCTATACCTAGGCTGTTGTGCAAACAGAGCAAGGGAATACAGAATGGTTTAAAATTAAGAAAGGTGTGTGTCATCATTGTCTGCTTTCACCATACCTATTTAATCTGTATGAAGAGCAAATTATTAGAGAATCTGAACTCTAAAAAAGAATGTGGCATCAAGACCAGAGGAAGACTTGATGCCTTTGAGTTATGGTTGTGTTATTGTAGAAGAGCATTGCATGCCTCATGAACTATCAAAAGAACAAACAAATACATTTGGAGAAAGTGCAGCCAGAGTGCTCCTTGAAGGCAAAGATGATAAAGCTTTGCTTCACATAATTTAGGCATTTGTCTAGGAGAGGCCATTCCTTGCAGAAGGACATCATATTTCGAAATGTAGAGGATCAGCTAATTAACCTCAATCAGGTTAATTGACACAATGATTACCTCAATGGGCTCTAGTGTGTCAGGAAATGTGAGGATGGCATAGGATAGGACAGGATTCAGATCTCTTGTCCATAGGGTCTCTGTGGGTCATACTAAAGTTGACAGCACCTAATAACAACAAAATTGATCTATGATAAGGCATTTTCAATTGTCTTTTAAGCATGCAAAAGTTTGACAATGAATTAGGAAGACAGAAAAAAAAATTAATACCTTTGAACTCTAGTGTTGGAGAAGAATATTGTCTAAACTATTGAATTCTAAAAGAACAAAAAACCCACATCTTTATTGGAAGAAATAAACCCAGACTGCTCCTTAAAAGTAAGGATGATTAAACACAAAATCTCTGTAAATGTTCATTAAAATTAATAAAATAAAATTTAAAACAAAAAAAAATCATACAAAAGAAGAAAAAAAAGCAAGGATGATGAAATTTTGTCTCACATACTTTGGGCATGTTGTCAGCAGGGACCAGTTCACTGTAAAAGACACCGTGCATCAAGAGAAAGAAGTCCCTCAATGAGCTGGAATGACACAATGACTTCAACAATGAATTTAAGCACCACAGAGATTACGAAGATGAGACAGGATTGGCAATGTTTAGGTCTGTTGCAGATAGGTTTGATGTGTTTTAGAGTTTATGTAACAACACCTAGTAACAGCCTTTCTTTCTGTTCCCTGGATATGCTCTCTCTCTTACTCTTTTTTTAATAAGAGTGACTGGTAAATAATGCTATTATGAATAAGTCTCTGTTTGTGTCTCAGTTCTCATTTTTATATATAGTTCTCAGGGTGTATTCCAAGTAGTGGCATAGTCTAGTCTGGAATTTCTATATTCAGCTTTTTGAGGAAGCCCCTAACTGCCTTCCAGAATGGTGGTACTATTATTATTCACCATCATAAGAACATGGAAATAGCCCGGATGTCCAACCACAAATGAATGGATTGAGAAATTATGGTACATTGACACAATAGAATGTACAGAATACAGCATGTGGGAGCAATAATTTTGTAAATTATTACCTAACTTGGGAAAAACTAAAGAGCATTATACTAAGTGAACTAGCTCAGACCCACAAGGAAAAGTATTGTATAAAACCATTATTGTAGAATGAGTGAGTAAAAGGAACCAAGGGGGGAGAGTGGAGGAGAGGGATGAGAATGTGCAGGGGGTGGAAGGGGATTAATCATGGAGTTGTACAATTTTGGGGTAGAGGGGGCAGGGAAATTGGAAAAATTGTTCTGGAAAACAATGTATTTAAATTTTGTACATAAACTAGCATAATAATATTTTTATTTACAAAAAAGTGACTGGTAGCAACTTACCAATGTTATGGGTTTTGTTTTTTAGGTTGACAAAAATAACTTGGAAATTGATAGAGACAATTTTAAATTCACTCTGATAAATTCACTGCATGGACTATAAAGCAATTTTAGAAGGAATAGATAGTTGACTTGAAAGAACATACCTGAAGGTGTTATAATAGAGAAAATAAAGAATAAAGCCAAAAGCAGGAAATTGTAGTGGCCTTCTGGGGAAGGAGTTGCTCTGTCAATTTAAAGGTGTGCAGCTCTAATCCATCAGCTACTCCACAGCAGAAAGATCTCTTCCTGCTCCTCCTGTGTACTGTACAGCTAGACACCCTCTAGGGGATCAGTTACGAGTCAGTTTTAACTTCAAAGTAACAAGATGCCTGAATGATCTCATTTCCTAGAAGCCTATTGTATGTGGTGAGATCTCACTTTTCTGAAAACAGCAGCACTCTAAACAGAAACATACGCATGAGCACATAGAAATGGATGGCAGGATACACACCAGTGTGCTAACAGTCACTTGTGGGAATCAGGAGATGGGGGAAGAAAGTGTGAGAAAAATCATTTTTTTACACTGTTTTCCTTTTTTGAATTGACACTATGTCCCTCATTGCCCTAAACACACAACACCTTCACAATTACGAAAGATAAATCAAAAGGGGAAAAAGATTTTTTTTTCTTTTTTAAGAAATCTTTACAAGCAGGCTTTCTTTTTCTTTTTCCCTCAACTCCCTTGAAATGATGTCTATTGATCTACTCCTAGCCTTCTTCATGATCAATGCAAAAAGGTATTTTACAAGTATTTGAACTTAAACAGAAAGTTACTAAGTCTCCTGTTGATCAGGAGTTTAACCTCAACTTTTACTACTCATCTGTTAGTGTGTCAAAGTGTGCTGACTTGAGTGCTGCTACAATGCTGGAAGCTCTACCACTGATACTGCAAATACCACCAGTTATCTGTGGAGAATAGGTTTCAGTGGAATGTCCAGACAAAGTGGACTAAGAAAGGCCTGGTGACTTGCTTTAGAAAATTAGAATAGCAAAATGTAACAGAACAGCAAGCAACAAATGCTGGCGTGGTTGTGGAGAAACTAGAACCCTTATTCAGTGTTGGTGGGAGTGTAAAATGGTGCAATCACTATAGAAGGCTGTATGGCACTCAAACAAAAACACCATTTGATCCAGCAATTCCACTACTGGGAATATACCCAAAAGAAACTATAACAGCTACCCAAGCATATATATGCACACCCATGTTTATCGGGGCTTTGTTCACAATAGCAAAGAGTTAGAAACAACTCAAGTGTCCATCAACAAACAAATGGATAAACTATGGTATATTCACACAATGGAATACTATGCTGCATTAAAAAACAAGGAACTCATGAAATATTATACAAAATGGGTGACCCTGAAGGACATTATGTTGAGTGAAATATCTCTGTCACAAAAGGACAAACACTGAATAGTGTCACTCTTATAAAATGGGACTGACATTGGGGTTGGGAGGGAGACTGAGAAAGATGGGATAAATTATGAATACTGCATTGAAACAGATGAGAAAGATAACTGTTTAAAAGGGATATATGATTGGGTATTATTGTCATGACGGGAGTCCAGAACAAAGGCGGCATAGTGGAGTGAACTTGGGAGGAGGGATTGTATAAGAATGAAAGAATTTTTCTTTTATTTTTCAAAGAGAAGAGCAAACTCAGGGGAGGTTGGGCCGGAAGAAAAGTGCAACAGTGAATGAATGGAAATCCAAAGTCTGTAAACTTTCATTAAAATTAATAATAAAAAAAAGAAAATTAGCCAATAAAAATAATATGGATTGTAACATAATATTATCCTATTTTGTGATGGAAGATGAGCCCTATAGGTTGAAAGACTCAAAATACATAGTGGCAACAAGAGACTTGAGCATAACAATGGTGAAGACAGCCTGGGGTCATGCAATGTTATGTTCTGTCACACAGTTAATGATAATCTCATTGAAACGATCAGAAGCTAAAAGAAACAAACCACAATTATTATCTGTGTATAATTCTTCCACAATAATAAATAAAGAATTATTCTCTGCTAGTGCTGCCCTCAATCTACAGCTTAAAAGAAATTAATGGCAGTTATCCAAAACATAAATTCACAGTTTGGCAAATGGCCTCTGAAGTGAAATAAATTTATATCTAACAACCCTAAGCAGCATGGCAATCATTTTTATTAGTTAGGACTACATTTAACAAGTAGGGAGCTCTGGTAGCCTAGTGACAAGAAGCTGCGCTGCAACCCCAAAGGCACCCAGTTTGAGGTCACCAGCTCCTCTCCTGGAGAACAGGCAATCTTCTCCCTTATGATTAACTGCCTCTGAAAAGTTGCCCGAGTGTCAGCTATAGATCTGTTCTGACTCTGCGGTAAACACCAAGAACAACATTTAGCAAGCAGTTTTCTTCCAAGTGTTCAGTAAGACGCTCTCAAACTCAATAAATTTCATAAATGGATTTCTGCAATTTTTTTCTGGGTAATACGACTGAAAGATTCCCAGGCCAAAATTGTCAAGACATGATTGAGAGTGTAGAACTTTGGAACTTTATTGATTTGGCCTTACCCTGGAACAGACCCAAAATTATTTTCTGAGAAAAATCTTTATACTCTCTGCACTCCTGCCCAGGCCTGTTTCACACACAGAGAAAGCCATTCCCTGTGGAAATTAAACTAAAAAATACCAAAATCAGATCCACTGCTATCTTGTAGATCTCAACTCAAAAGCTCTACAAAACTGTCTGTCCCTAGATGTCCTAGGCTGTAAATCTTTACAACGAAAACTGCATCATCTTTTGTCTACAAATAACCGGTAGGTATGAACTGCTGACCTTTTGCGAGAGCTGAGCATTTTAATCACTTTGTCACCTTGGCCCCTGTTGTTTTTGTTGTTCTTATGTGCAACCCTATGAATAGTTGCTCTGAATTGATAGAATACCATTATACATATTTCAACAAATAGAACCAGTCCTGGAAGCGCTCACCAGGTCGAGCCAGGAAACCTGCAGGACAATTGCCTGGCCAACTGACCGGAATAGATCCATATTTATTCCCATTCCAAAGAAAGGTTATCCAACAGAGTTTGGAAATTATAAAATAATATCATTAATATCACACACAAGCAAAATCCTGCTGAAGATTTTCCAAAAATTACTGGAAGAGTACATCAACAGAGAGTGTCCTGAAATGCAAGTTGCGTTTAGGAAAGGCCATGGCCATCTCACTTCCTGATTTCAAATCCTACTACACTGCCATGGTGATTACGATAGCATGCTAATGGTACAATGACAGACACATAGATCAATGGAAAAGAATTGAGAACCCGGAAATCAGCCCATCTACCTATGGTCAACTGATTTTGAGGCAAGGAGTCTGGGGCTTCGTCTGACATACTTTGGACATGTTGCCAGGAGGGACGGGTCCTTGGAGAGGAACATCATGCTTGGGAGGGTGGAGGGACAGCGCAGGAGGGGAAGACCCTCTATGAGATGGATTGATTCGGTGACTGGGGTAATCGGGATGGGTGTGTCAGAGGCAGTGCGGTTGGCGCAGGATAGAGCAGGGTTTAGGGCTGTTGTGCATAGGGTCACTATGAGTCGCAAACAACTCGACGGCACATAACAACAACAACAACAACATATTCCCAGTAGTGGAATTGCTGGGTCAAATGGTATTTCTGTTTGCAAATTTTTGAGAAAGTGTCATATTGCCTTCTAAAGTGGTTGCACCATTTTACTCTCCCACCAACAGTGAATAAGGGTTCCAGTTTCTCCACAACCTCCTCCTTGTTGTTTGTTGTTCTGTTGAATTCTGTTATTCTTACTGGGTGAGATGATATCTCATAGTTGTTTTGTTTTACATCTCTCTTAGAGCTAGGGATTTTGAACATTTCTTCATGTGTTTGTTTGCCATCTGAATGTCTTCTTCAGTAAAGTGTCTGTTCATATCGTATGCCCCTTTTTCAATTGGGTTGTTTACCTTTATATTTCTGTGGCACTCAAGTAGTCTATAAATTCTAGATATAAGTCCCTTATCTGACATGTCATTACCAAATATGTTTTTCTTAGTCTGTGGCTTCCCTTTTTACCTTGTCGGAAAAGATTTTGCATATGCATAGGGATTTGATTCTTAGAAGATCCCATTCACCTATTTTATCCTCTCCTGGTTGTAGGCTTTTCAGGATGCTTGGAAGACTGTTCATGTTGTGAATTAGGGCTTTTAGTGTTCTTCCAAGCTTTTCTTTAATGAAGTTTATAGTCCTTGGTTTTAGTCCTAGGTCCTAGGTCCTTGATCCACTTTGAGTTGGTTTTTGTGTATGGTGTGAGATGTGGGTCTTGTTTGATTTTTCTGCAGTTGGTTTTCCAATTTTGCCAACATCATTTGTTCACAAGGCTGCCATTTCCCCACTTACATATCATCTCCTTGTCAATAATCCGTTGACCATAAGTAGATGGGCTGATTTCTGGGTTCTCAAATCTGTTGCATTGATATATGTGTCTGTCACTGCACCAGTCCACACTGTCTTGACCAACACAGCAGTGTAGTAGAATTTGAAATCAGGGAGTGAGATGCCTCCTACCTTGCTTCTCTTTTTAAGGACTGTTTTACTTATTCGAGGTCTCTTTCCATTCTGAATGAAATTAGAGCTTGCCTTTTCCATCTAGTTGAAGGATGGAATTGGTATTTGTATTGGAATTGCACTGAACATGTAGATTGTCTTTGGTAGGATTGTCATTTTCACAATATTGAGTCTGCCTATCTAAAAGCAAGGTATATTCAATTTCTCCAGGTCTCATTTTGTTTCTTGTAGTATTGTTTTTATGTTTCTAGTTAGATAGTTTAATTCCTAGTTTAATCTTGTGATTAACTATTGTGATGGGTATTATTTTTCTTAGCTCCAATTCTATATTCCCTTTATAGCTGTAGAGAAATCCAATTGTGACCATTGACTTTCTAACCCAACATCTCCAACAATTTAACAAGAACAACAAGAAAACCTAGACACCCTCCAAAAAACCTGAAATTTTAAAATTAGGGCAAAAATAAATGAAATAGGAAACAGAAAAACAATTGAAACAATCAACAAAACCAGGAATTTGTTCTTTGAAAAGTTCAATGAAATCAACAAACCACTAGCAAAACTTAAAAAGAAAAGAAGAAAAAGACACAAATAATATGAATAAGATATGAAACTAGCAATGGCACAATGGAACCAACTAAAATTAAAAGATTAGCAATGGAATATTATGAAAAACTATACTCAACAAACATGAAAATCTAGAGGAAATGGACAAGTACTTAGAAAATCACAGACTTCCTAACCTGACACAAACCGAAATTTAAAACCTGAACAGACTCATTACAAAAGAAAAAATTGAAAAGGTAATAAAACAACTTAAACAAAACAAACAAAAAAACCAAAAGCCTTGAACCGGATGGTTTTACAAATTAATTTTATGAGGCATTCAGAGAACTGTCACCAGTTCTACATACATTTTACAGAAACAGAAAAAGATAGAATTATCCAAGACTCATTTTATAAAGCCATTCATCTTTTGATGGAGACTGGGTTGTTCTCAACTGCTTCCTGTTGTAAGTAATTTTGCTATAAATATCTTGTTGTTGTAGTTGTGGTTTGCCGTCGAGTCGTTTGTGACTCATAGCGACCCTATGCACAACAGCCCTAAACCCTGCTCTATCCTGCGCCAACCGCACTGCCTCCGACACACCC
>NW_006399872.1:8458493-8499020 GCF_000299155.1 Elephantulus edwardii
TTCCTTCAAAGCAGCTTGAACTTCTTCCTTCATCACCATAGGTCCTTGCTCATATGTTATTTCATTAAATTCTTCTGTATCTGCCAATTCCTTTCTATACAATGACTCAGTACATTCCTTCCATAGAACCAGGACCATTATGCAATCCTTAAAAGTGTCTCTCCTTTTCTGCTGATAGCATACTGTAAAGTCTGGCTTCCCCCCTCTTTTTCCAGAAGTCCCTTCCCCTTCTATCCTCTTTTTTCATTTTAATTCTCTTGCATAGCCCAGATTTCATTACCTATACTTCTGTCTTATTGCCTTAATAAACCTTTCCCACTTATTTTGATTTAAAAAGTGTTCCAAAACTCTTTAGACAAGAAGTGTCACTTAAATTTGTTTTATTTCTAGACATTTTCCTGAAGATAAAATTGCACTCATAATCTGTCCAGTATTTCATATGTTCATATATTATAAAGGGTGTAAAATTGTTACTCAATCTTTATGACATTTAAAAAAAAATCAGTAGCAAACAAAATAACAGACAGAGGTGGGTTTTTATGAGATATGGAGAAAAACACAACACTTTCAATTTTTAACTCAACTGAATTAATTTTATTGCTTTTTACCACGTTGATTGTAAAACCATTCAGTTTCTTATTAGTAACAAAAGGCCACAAGATAATTCATTCTGTTCACTGGAAAGTCAGAAAAACATATAATCATGAAGGAGGGAAAGCATCTATTAGTAGACTACTGATCTATAATTTGAAAGACAAAATCAACCTTAGAGAATAAATAACACTTGGAATAATCATAAGGCTTTAAGAAGGATACCTTGTGATCCATCTTCTTAAATTAAATGTAATGAACTCCTAATTTACAAATGCAAGTTGATTCCACCTTTTACCAACACTTTACCAATAGTGATGGTGACAATTCAATCCAAATTCAACTCAATTCAAGTAAAAACACCAATTTGTAGTTAGGTACTAGTAGATTAAATATAGTTCAATAGACAGTCATTATAAAGATGTTCAGATAGTATTCCAGAATATAAAATTTCTTTTACTTGTTAATCCTACCATTGTTGTTGTTATGTGCCATTGAGTTGTCTGTGACTTATAATGACCCTATACACAACAGCTCTGAAGCCTGCCCTGTCCGGAGCTAATCTCACTGACTCTGACCCACCTACCCACATTGCCCCAGAAACTGTTATCAATCCATATCATGTGTGCTTTTTCTTGTGCTGTACCTCCACCCTTCTGAGTATGATGTCCTTCTCCAACAATCAGTCACATGACCAAAGTATGTGAGACAGAATTTCAAATGCTTAGCAACTACTCTGGAAGGCATTTGACATTTCCTAAAAAAACTGAACATAGAAATTCCATATGACCAAGCTATTCCCCTGCTTATAATATACCCCAAGAAAATGAGAACTGAGGCTCAAACGGAGATTTATACACCAATGCTCATAGGAACCTTATTCACCATCATAAGATCATGCAAACAGCCCAGATGTCCGATCCCAATATCAAGGATTGAGAAATTATAGTACATTCATACAATGGAATACTACGCAGCACGCAGGAGCAATGATTTTGTAAATTGCCACCTAACTTGGGAAGGACTGGACAGCATTATGCTGAGTGAATCAATTCACTCCCATGAAGACAAATACTGTATAAAACCATTGTACAATATGTATGAGGATCCAAGGGGGAAGTGCAAAGTGGAAGCACAGGGGTGAGGATGGATATAAGGTTGCACAATTTAATGGAGGGCTGAAGGAAATGGGAAAGATGTGATGTGAAAAACAATGTATTCTAACTTTGTAAATAAATCAGTACAATAAAAATAAATAAATAAAGTCCTTCTCTGCAACCCTGGAGGTGACACCCCTTTCTTTGATCTCAAGGGCTGTCTTTATTTGAAGGCAAATTTAAAGTTACTGGTCCATGCCTAGCAAAAGTTTAATAAAGCAAAGATTTAAAATTATCTGGTGATTTTCATGAATCATATAAATCTATTGCTGGGAAAGGAAACTAGATTTTAGCAAGGTGAGGAGTAAAAAGGAAATGGCTTCTGGATTTAAGAAAAAAGAGCCAGATGTTAAAGAATGCTGAGTGAAAAGTGGGCTGACTTTTTTGTTTTTATTGGTTTTGTTTCTTGGAGATTAGAATTTGTTTCTTGTTTGAAGTTACAATTTGTTCATTTTTAAGGACTGAAACAGCTTTGAGTTTAGAGGCTCAAGATAGAGCCAATAGGAACACTAAAATAGGAGAAATACAGAACAAAGTAAACATCATTGATGAAGCGACATTCCAGCAACAGAACTGGGGAGGAAAAGAATGGAATTAAGAAATCTAGGAGTGAGTTTGGCTTTGGACAGGGAGAGGACATTATCATACTCAGAGTATGTAGAAGCAAGAAAGACATGCTTATGCATTAGTAGATGAAAAAAGAGAACTGGATAAAAGATTTCAAAAGGCAACTCCAGAAGACAAAAGTATTATAAAGGAACATGCAAAGATCTGGATTTACAAAAGCAAAACGGAAGGCCATGCTTAGCATTGTTGTTGTTGTTGTTGTTGTTGTTGTTAAGTGCCGTCGAGTCTCAGAAGACTCATAACGACAGTATGAAGGAGAGTCTTAGCATTACCCGAGCTAAAATAACGGGACGGGGGATGTAACCCTTGTGTTTGGACTTAAAAGACTCTATGGGTAAATATTGAATGATGCAGGAAACTTCAAAAGAATATGGAAGAAATACAGTTACTAGACCAAACAAACAAACATTAAAACCCAAATGTTTGTCAACATTAAACCTTTTCAGGAGGTATCATAAAATCACAGTTAATTTTACAAAAGGGAAAGTCCCAAGATGTAACAAAGATATTGGTAGAAAAACAAGACACAACGAATTTACAGAATATAATTAAAGATGTTTCAGCAACTAGATGCGGCCCTGGATGTGCTCACTCAACTATGCAAAGAATTTGGAAGACAGTTAACTGACCACATGATTGAAAGAGATTGATATTACTTATGATTCCAAGAAAAGATTATCCAACAGACTGTGGGTATTACTAAATAATATAATTAACATATGACATGCAAGTAAAACCTGGCAGAAGATTACTCAGAAATGGTTCGGCAGCATTTCCACAAGAACTGTCAGAAATTCAAGATGGATTCTGAAGAGGCCATGGGGTGAGGAATATGATTGCTAATGTCAAATAAATATTGACTGATATGATTGGGTCTTATTGACTATGTAGTAGCTTTATATTTTGTGAATCATAAAAAAAAATGACTTATTGATAAGAATGGGATTTCCGAACATTTCACTGTGCTTCTGCCGAACCTGTATATGAATGGACAAGCAGTCATTTTAACAGATCAAGAGGATATTGTATGGTTTAAAATCAAGACAGGTGTGTCTCTGGATTGTATCTTTTCTCCATACCTATTCAATCTATATGCTCAATAGAGAATCTAATAAAATGGGCTATATGAAAAAGAATGTGGTTCAGGATTGGAGGAAGACGCATCAGCAACGTACATTATGCAGATGAAGCAATGTTGCTTACAGAAAGCGAAGACAATTTGAAGCACACAAAAGAGCAAAAACTATTACTTTCAGTATGAATTAGTTACACCTTAACATCACCAAAACAGAAACGTTCACAACTGGATCAGTAAATAATACTATCTGTGATAGATGGACAAAAGATCAAAGCTGACAATGATTTGATTTTACTTAGATTCACAATCAACATTCACAGTAACAGCAGTTTAAAAGTAAAAAAAAAAAACATACTGTGTTGGACAAATTTGCTATCAAAGGTCTCTTTAAAGTGCTAAGGAGCAAAAAGTCAGTTTAAGGGAGAGGAAGATATGCCTAACACAAGCATGGAATTTGCAATTGCTTCACTTACATGCGAAAGCTTTGCCATGAATAACGAAGACTGAAGAAAAATCAATGCCTTCTAATTGTGGAATTATTAAAATGTATTTAATATAAGCTGAACTCCCAAAAGAACAACAAAAAAAATCTGTCTTGGAAGAAGTTCAGCCTGATTGCTCCTCAGAATTAGACATAGTGAGAATTCATTGTTACTGTCGGGGGTCATTCCTTGGAAAAGGACAGCAGACTTGGAAAATTGGAATTTCAGCTAAGAAGAGGAAGACCTTTGACAAGAGTTACTACAAGAATGATTTTAGGCACTGGAGATTGTGGAGATGGCACAGGATCAGCAGAGATTTGTTCTGTTTTACACAGGGTAGCTTTGAATTGGATGCAATTCAATGTCACCTAACAACAACAGATGTAGGACTCACAACTGACAGATGTCCATGACTTTTTCACTTAAGAGACAAAGCTCTCTACTAGGAACTGAAACTCAGCCTATCCATGTTGTAAGAGTGATTCTAACTCTGTTGTTGTTGTTATGTGCCGTCGAGTCGCTTGCGACTCATAGCGACCCTATGTACAACAGCCCTAAACTCTGCTCCGTCCTGTGCCAATCGCACTGTCTCTGACACTCCTGTCCCGATTATCCCAGTCACTGAATCAATCCACTTCATAGAGTGCCTTGCCCTCCTGCGCTGTCCCTCCACCCTCCCAAGCATGTTGTCTTTCTCCAAGGACCGATCTCTCCTGACAACATGTCCAAAGTATGTTAGACGGAGCCTCAGAATCCTTGCCTCCAAGGAGCCACCCAGTTTAACCCTTTCCAGGACAAATCTATTTGTTTTCCTAGCAGTTCATGGTATTCTCAATACTCTTCTCCAGCACCACAGCTCAGAGGCATCAATTCTCCTTCTATCCTCCTTGGTCATTGTCCAACTCTCTGATGCATAACAAGGGATTGCGAAGACCATGGCTTGTTTCAGACACACCTTAGTTTCCAGAGAGACACCATTGCTCTTCAGTACTTTGGAGAGGTCCCTAACAGCAGACTTTCCCATGGCAATGTGCCTTTTAATTTCCTGGCTGCTGGGGCCAAGACTGTAGACTGTGGAGCCAAGCAAACTAAAGCTGTGTACAATCTCAATCTCTTCACCATCCGTCCTGATGCTGCCAATTGGTCCAGTGGTGAGAATCTTTGTCTTCTTGATGTTGAGCCTCAATCCATATTGGAGGCTGCAGTCCTTGACCCTCTGCAGCAGGTGCTTCAGGTCCTCTTCAGTTTCAGCAAGTAGGGTTGTGTCATCTGCATAACGCAGATTGTTGATAAATCGTCCACCAATCTTCACCCCACATTTTTCCTCATAGAGCCCAGCCTCCCGGATAATCTGTTCTGCATATAGTTTGAAAAGGCATAGAGATAGGATGAATCCCTGGCGTATGCCCTTCCCAATTTTGAACCATGCAGTGTCCCCTTGCTCTGTTCTGACGACTGCCTCTTGGTCCAAGTATAAGTTTCACATTAGAATGATCAAGTGTTCTGGGATTCCCATTCTTCTCAGAGTCAGCCATAGTTTGTTATGATCCACACAGTCAAATGCCTTTGCATAGTCAATGAAACACAGATAGACATTCCTCTGGTATTCTCTGCTTTCAGCTAAGATCCATCTAACATCAGCAACAATATCCCTAGTACCACGACCCCTTCTAAACCCATCCTGGACTTTTGGTAGTTCTCTGCTGATGTGCTGTTCCAGTCGTTTTTGGATAATCTTCAGTAAAATCTTGCTTGCATGTGAAATCAGTGAGATTGTTCTGTTGTTTCCACATTCTGTTGGGTCACCTTTTTTTGGGATAGGAACAAATATAGATCTCTTCCAGTCAGTTTGCCAAGTGATTGTTCTCCAGATTTCTTAGCACAACTTGGTGAGCACATTCAGGGCAGCATCTTGGTAAAACTACAAGACAGCAACAAACTGCCCCAGAAGGACTCTAAAACTGTAAATTCTTAGAGAAGCCCATTGCCCCCTTTTGTCTTGCAGAGCAGCTGATGCATTTGCCAGCCTTTTGGGTAATAAACAGTTGAGCACTTAGTCACTTGTGCCGCCAGCATTTTTTCCACTAAAAATGAAAAGAACAAAAACCAAACCCACTACCACCAAGCCAGTTCTAACTCTTGGTGATCCTGTGTGAGAGTAAAAGGCAGAAACTGCCTCTCTCTGATCGAGCAGCTGGTTAATGTGAGTTTTCAGTTTCCAGTCCAACACATGGTGGTGGTTCACTATGCCACTAGGTTTCTTTCTACCAAAAATGAAACTAAAAAATTCACTGATGAAAAGTTGATTCTGACTCATAGTGACACTACACACACACAATGAGTTTTCTAAGACTGTAAATTGCTAAAGTAAACTACCCCTCTTCCTTCCTCAGAGCTCCTGGTGGATTTGAAGAGCCAGAAACAAGCAGCCTTTGTGTTAGCTGCGTATAGATTATCTTACCAGAGCTTAAAGTTAAATGTTGATGATGGCTTAGATAGTAACACATGGAAATAATATTTAAGCCTAGTCAACTCGACAGCACACAATACCAAAAATCAAGACAAATTAAATTGTTTCTCCGGAATAAGCTATGGGCGCTCTGGTGGTGTAGTCTTTCGCTGCTAATCTGAGAGCCATACCTCTCAAGTGGTTCTAATCCAATGCCTCCAATAAAGAAAGTTGAGCAATCTCCTCCTGTGCATTTTATACTCCCCAAAATCCAGTGGAAGGTCAGCTAGGAGTTGGTTCCAACTTAAAGGCAATACATTTTTTTAGTAACAAGTGAAAAAACTCCATATCTCATAAATTTACTATCTTGATAATCTTTAATACCAAAAGACACACAAGAAAATATTTTGACAATTAGTCTTTTTGCTTCAGTAGTAACAGTATACAAATAAAATCATTACAATTATATCATTTCAAATATATTAGAGTCGCTGTTGTTGTTAATTGCTGTTGAGGAATAGACAACTCATAGTGACCCTATGAACGAAAGACCTGAACAATTGTATAACTTTGGTCATTTCTCCACGTTCATAGAGTTTCTGGAGGCAAACCATTTCAGAAGTGGATATCTCCTTTCCTGCATCCAAGCTTGTTTTAATTGGAGAACTCCACTAAACACTGTACACCATGGGTAACCATTATTGCATTTGACACATTAGGGTCACAGTGTTTAGCTTCACAGCAACCACAAGTTACCTCTGTACAGAAAATTGACAGACCAGTGCTATACTGCTTAGAAGAAGGTTTGACCAAAAACAATCAAAACCAGGCCAGGGGGCTACAGGCCTGAGGACCTTAATGTGTTTTTAAGTAGGAGGCTGAATCACATCTTCTCACACCCATTTGCAAGTCAACATTTCACCCTAATCCTCACCAAAACCAGCAAACAAGCCTCTGTAGAATCCAGCTGCTGCAGATGACTTCCAAACTGGATTCCAGCCATATTAGGCTTACATGGACTAAAGAAGCTATGTTGTTGGTGTTGATTGACATCGAGTCGAGAACAACTCATAACGAAGCCTTTCAATATTATCATTTCTCAAAGTTCATAGGGTTTCCAGAGGAATGTTATTTAGGAAGTGAATTCCATTCCTGCTTCCAAAAGAAGCTATACGAGACATGCAATTGTCAAATACTATGGAGTTGATTTCAACTCATGGCAACTTGTTCTGCAACAATGGTCTTATTAGTTCACTAATAAGTTAGTTAGCTCACTTAGCATAATGTTCTCCAGTCCCTCCCAAGTTAGGGAGTCATTTACAAAATCATTTTGTGCCAAGAAATCTAGAGGACAACTGTCTGGTCAACTGACTGGAAGAGATCCATTTTTATTCACATTTTTTTAAAAAGGTGCCCAAACAGAGTATAGACATTATCAAACAATATTAATAATATCATACACAAGCAAATCTTGCTGAAGACTGGAACACAGAGAACTACCAGAAATGCAAGGTTGGTCGAGAAGAGGTAGCAGCATTAGAGACATTGCCATCAATGTCAGATGGATCTTGGCAGAATATGAAGAGTACCAGAAGAATGTCTATCTGTCTTTCATTGACTATACAAAGGCATTGACTGTGTGGATCACAACAAATTGTGGCTAACTCTAAGTACAATAGGAATCCCAGAACACTAGATTGTGCTCATGTGAAACCTGTATTCAGACCAGGAAGCAGTCCTCAGAACAAAGCAAGGAAAGACTGCATGGTTCAAAATCAGGAAAGAGTGCATCAGGATGCATCCTTTCTCCACACCTTTTCAATTTTTATGCAGAATGGATCATTCTGGAGGCTAGGCTTTATGAGGAGGAATGTGACATCAGGATTGGAGGAAGACTCGTTAACAATTTACGTCATGCAGATAACACAACATTGTTTGCTGAAACTGAGGAGGGCCTGAAGTTCTTGCTGCAAAAGGTCGAGGACTATAGTCTTCAATAGGGATTGAAACTCAGCATCAGGAAGACAAAGATTCTCACCACTGGGCCAATTGGCAGCACCATGATAGATAGAAAAGAGATTGAGGTTGTTAGTAATCATAGCTTGCTTGGCTCAACAATCAATACTCTTGGCATCAGCAGTCAGGAGATCGAAAGATTAATTGCACTGGGAAAATCTGCTGTCATGGACCTTTCCAGAGTACTAAGAAGTAATGATGTCAGTCTAGAGACCAAGATGTGTCTGATCCAGGCCATGGTCTTCATAATTACTTACTATGTATCAGAGAGCTGGACAATGACTAAGGATAACAGAAGAATTGATACCTTTGAGTTGTGGTGCTGGAGAAGAGTCTTGAACATACTATGGACCAACAAGAAAACAAATAGGTCTCTCTTAGAGAGGTGAAAACCAAGTTTCTCCTTGGATGCTAAGATTTTGAAGCTCGCTCTTACTTACTTTGGGTAAGTGACATGAAAGGGCCTGTTCTTGGAAAAGAACATCATGCTCGGAAGGGTGGAGGGACAGTGTAGGAGAGGAAGACCATGGCAATGGGGGTATGTGTGTGAGAGTCAGTGAGACTGGCTCAGGATATGGCTAGCTTCAGAGTTGTTGTAAATAGGGTGTCTATGAGTCGCACTTGGAAGCAGGAGTGGCATCCACTTCTGTAAATAGCTTGCCTCCAGAAACCCTATGAACCTGGAGAAATGATGAAAGTCACGCAGGTGTCAAGGACTTTCATTCATAGGGTCTCTATGAGTAACCAACGACTCAACAGCACTTAACAACAACAACATGAGTCACATGTGACTCGGTGGCACATAACAAAAATATGCATCTGAAAGTTGTACAATGAATGAGGATTACAGAATAACCCATCTGTTTGAACTGTGGTATTAGAGAAGAGTACTGAATAATCCGGATACTACCAAAAGAGCAAATAAGTCAGTCTTGGAAGGAAGTACAGATTTCTCTTTAGAGGCAAGGATGGTGAGACCTCATCTCACTTATGTTGGCCATATTTTCAGGAAGAACCTATCTTTAAAGAAAGACATTGTACTGAGAAAAGTAGAGGGTTCATGAAAGAGCGAAAGTCCCTTTTTTTTTTTCAACTTGGCAAATCATTTGTTTATTGTAAGCAAAAAGAGAGTTGGACAATGACTAAGGATGACAGAAAAAGAGCAGATGCCATTGACTTGTGGTGCTGGAGAAGAGTCTTAAGAAAACAAATAGGTCTGTCTTGGAGAGGGTGAAATCAAGTCTTTCAATGGAGGCTAGGATTTTGAAGCTCCACCACACTTACCTTTGACATGTGGCTAGGTGAAATCAGTCCTTAGAGAAGGACATCATGCTTGGAAGGGTGGACGGACAGCGCAGGAGAGGGAGACTCCGGATGACATGGAGTGATACAGTTACTGGGGCAAAGGGGGTTGGTGTGTAGGAGTCAGTGAGACTGGCTCAGGACAGGAAGGGGTCCAGAGATGCTGTACATAGGGTCACTATGAGTCACAGCAACTCAACAGCACATATCAACAATAACATACTATGACAGGTTTGGAAGCAGGAATTGTGTCCACCTCCTCAATAACATGCCTCCGGAAACTCTATGAACTTTGATAAATATAGATAGTTGTAGAAGAGAAAGTCCCTTAACCTGATGGATTGGCACAGTGACTATCCCAATGGGCTTGAGCATGACAGAGATTATGAGGCTGGCACAAGGTAGGGCAAGGTTCAGATCTATTATTCATAGGATCGTTATGAGTCATTGTCAACTTGACAGCCCCTAACAAGAACAATGTAAAGGGGCCTATAGGTTGGAATCAATTCTATGGAAGTGGAGAACTATGCAATCTTTAAGTAACTATTACATTTCCAAACATTGGTCTATAATTTTCCTTTACAAAAATACTAGGAAAGTCATCTTATTGGAGCAATTTATTTCAGAATCTACCAATAATAAGAAATCACGTGAACTTCATAAATTTTTACTGCTCACTCAAACTCATTGCCATCAAGTCCGTTTCAACTCACAGCAGCCTTCCTTCAGGTTTCAGAGGCTTGTGAATCACAAGGAGGAAACTGCTCATCTTTCTTCCTTGAAATCACTGATGCATTTGAACCACCAGAGTCTCCCAGCCTTTAAGTTAGCAGCACAACTTGCTCCAGATTGAGCCATCAGACAGCCCTTTCCTACTGCTGCTCCTACCAAATTTGTTGATACTAAAAGCAAAAGGAAACCTGCATTGTGTTTCAGTCACTCTTCCATTTGTATTGTTTTTCATATGTCATTCCCATACACTGTGTGAAACACAGTGTATACAAATGACACACAATGGATATATTTAATATACAAATATTTTCTTAAAATATCCTCTCCATAAATAAACATGATGTCCATTCCCTGCAGAAAAAAAAGGGGAGGGGGGTAGGTGGGAAACATTGCACTCTTTGTACTCTCTGCACTCAAAACCAAAAACAATTAAAAAGAGAAAACCTGCCATGCACACAAGCTGTGTGTCACTTTATAATGACTACTTCTTCTCAGGCAATCTTGTTAGCTGACATGTTCCCCCCTCTGGATTTAGGGCGAAAACTTAAATAATTTCCCCTCTACATGTATTGTTTAAAAATAAAGGGCCCCAGTTCCAAAATCATTTCCTCTGAGTTGTTTTTCTCTCTACTTAAGGATTGAGTAGGAAATGTGTTTCATCTTGTATGTGTTCATTTAATGAGGCCATATTTGTACAATTTGGTAAGTCATTATATGCTGATTTTTTATCATATGTACATAGGGGAAAGAAAATAGACAAAAAGACAATCTACTCCCAACCATATAAAGCCATAACCTTTAAAGATCAGGAATCAAATAACGAAGATATTTCAGTTTCTCAAGACTAAAAAATTAACACATATGTCCTAAAAAAGGATGTCATATTTTTCCTGGATAAAAACTTCTTCTCACATTTAGCAAACTGTTAAAACTGAGAGAGAAATTAGTACATAAATAAAGCTGAGCCTTTAATATCTATGTCTACAGTACCACTTAGCACAGTACTGTGTTGAGTATTTCTAAACACGCAAATTGAGTTTATTCTAGAAGTTAGACACTAGATGGCAGTACATTTCATCCTAAAGAACTTGTGGGACCCTATCATGAACGTTCAAGAGCTGTCATTTGAAATCTTCTGTTCAACTCTTTAACTGCCCCATTTTGCCCCTTTGTTTTGACTTTTTGGCGTTCTAGTGCAATATTTAGAATCTCTTCTGACATCCGTTTTGATCTTTTTTCCCTCCTCCGTCTTTTTAATGTCCTTCTGCTTTCATCATGGTATCATGATATCCTTGATATCATCCCATAGCTCATCTGGTCTTCGTTCTTTAGGGTTCAATGACTCAAATCTGTTCTCAAGATGGTTTTTAAATTCAAATGGAATAGACTCAAGGTAATATTTTGGTTCCTGTGGATTTGTGTACATTCTCTTTCACTTCAATTTGAATTAGCATAAGAATAGTCACTATACCTATCAACAATTGGTGGTTTGTTCCAATCAGCACATGGCCTGGGTTATGTCATAGCCTCTGATATTCAGCTTTTCCGACAATTCTTTCCTCAGATATAATCACTCTCCTTCCTGTGTAATCCATCAGGTAAGGTCCATGTGTATAGTCAGTGTGTTTTTTATAAAAGTTATTGGCAATGAATAAAATCCTTGTACAAAATTCTGTCATTCTATCAAGAGTATCATTTCTTTTTTTAATTTTATTTTATTAATTTTAATGAACATTTACAGAGATTTTGGATTTCCATTCATTCATTGTTGCACTTTTCTCCCAAGAGTATCATTTCGGTCACCAAGCAAGCCCATACTTTCCAACTACTGGTCCTTCTTCCTTGTTCTTAACTTTTGCATTTCAGTAACCAATTACTATTAATGAATCTTGGTTACATGTTTGAATGATTTCAGACTGTAAACGTTTATAAAAATCTTCTATATCCTCCTCTTTGACTTTGGTTGTTGCTGTGTCTATCTGAATAATAGGGAGCTCTGGTGGCCTTGTGGCAAAAATCTACACTGCAATCCTGAAGCCACACAGTTCAAGGCCACCAGCTGCTCTGCAGAAGAATAAGAAATCTCCTCCATGCAATTAACTGTCTCAGAAAACTTTCTGGAAGGTCAGCTATGGGTCAGGTCAAACTGGATGGTACACAACAACAGGCATATGGATAGTATCCTGTCACTCGCAACATTGTACTTAAAGATGGATCTAGAAATAGACCTTTTTACTATGCATGAAACCTCATTTTCCCCCTCAAAGGGCAACTCTGAAGAGTTCAGAAGGCAGCTCACGAAGACAAAACAAAGTATTATAACAACTGGAGCCTGAAAATCAGAAGGGAAAGTCACCTGGGATTTCTCAAGATGAAAGAACTGAAGAACAAATTCAAGCTTCTACTTGAAATACTAAAAGATGCTATGGGCAAAATCTTTAGTGAGATTCCCGTCTTTCTACCACCACAGAGCAGCTGGTGGATTTGAACCACATGCCTTTGAACTGCTGTGTCACTTCTTACCACTAGGCCACCTGAGCTCCCTTTAATGGTCCAGGAAGCATCAAAATAAGATTCAAGGAATACACAGAGTCGTTGTACCAAAACTTCCTAAACAACATGCCTCCAGAAACACTATGAACTTTGATAAATGCTGATAGTTATAGAAAGGCTTCAGGTCTTTTGTTCATAGGGTCTCTGAGTTGTACTCGGCCAGAAAGCAATCAACAACTATACCAAAAAGAACTGAGTGGCACAGAACCATTTCAGGAAGCAGCATATGCTCAAGAAAAAAAGGTAATAAAAGAAGTTCAAATGGCTCTAAAAGAATTAGAACTGTCGTTTAACAAGGCCCCATAAACTGATGGAATACCAACTGTTCTATTTCAACGAATAGATGCAGCTCTGGATATGTTCTTCATGTAGTGTCAAGAAATTTGGAGGACAGCTACCTGGCCAACTGGCTGGAAGAGATCCATATTTATTCCCATTCCCAAAAAAGGTGTACAACAGAGTGTAAGATTTATCAAACAATATCACTCATATCATGTGCAAGCAAAATTTTGCTGAAGATTACCCAAAAACAGCAGACAACTGCCAAAAATACAAACCAGGTTTCGAAGAGACTGTGGGACTAGGGATATTTTGCTGATGTCAATTAGATCTTGGCTGAAACATGAGTACCAGTAGAATGTTTATTTGTGTTATCAAATATGCAAAGACATCATTTGTTGCATATCACAACAAATTATGGCCAACACTGAGAATAACGGAAATCGCAGAACACTCAATTGTGTTCATGTGAAATCTCTATCTAGACCATGAAGCTGCTGTCTGCACAGAAGAAGGGAACACTAAATGGTTCAAAATCAAGAAAGGAGTGCATCAGGGATGTAAACTTTCTCCATACCTTCTCAATCCATATCCTGAACATATCATTCAAGAGGCTGGACTTTATGAAGAAGAATGTGGCAACAGGACTTGAGGAAGATTGATCAACAACCTGTATTGTTCAGATGACACAACCTTGCTTGCCACAGTTGGCAAGGACTTGAAGAGTTTGCTGCAAAAGATCAAGGATTGCAGTCTTCTGTATGAACTGCATGTCAACTTCAAGAAAATAAAAATTCTTACTGTTGGGATATAGGCAGCAATATAATAGATGGAGAAAATATTAAAGTTGTTAACAATATCATCTTGCTTTTTTCCACAATGCGGTGTTTCCTTGCTTTATTCTAATGACTGCCTCCTGGTCTAAGTATAGGTTTTGCATAAGCACAATTGAGTGTTCTGGGATTTCCATTCTCAGAGTTAGTCACAGTTTGTTGTGATCTACACAGACAAATACCTTTACATAGTCAATGAAGCACCAGTAGACTTTTCTCTGGTCCTCTCTGCTTTTTGCCAAAATCCATCTGACATTAGCTACAACCTCTTCTAAATTTAGCCTGCACATCTGGCAGTTCTCTGTTGATGTGCTGTTCCAGTCGTTTTTTTTTTATAATCTTCAGCAGAATCTTGCTTACATGTGATATCAATGATACTGTCTGATCATTTCCACACTCTGTCAGATTATCTTTCTTTGGAATGGGAGCAAATATAGATTTCTTCAAGTCAGTTGGCCTGGTGGTACTTGAATATTGCAACTTGAGGCTTGAATTTGTTCTTCAGTTCTTTCAGCTTAAGAAATGCTGTGTGAGTTTAGCCCTTGTGGCTTTCTGACTCTAGTTCTTTTCACATTTCATTATAATACTTTGTCTTTGTGATTTGCCCTTTGAAATTTTCTGTCTAGCTCCTTAACTTCGGGATTCCTTTCCTTTGCTTTGGCTTCTCTGCATTGTAGTGCAATATAATATGAAAGAACGTAAGTTTAATAATTGCATATCTTTCTCTGTCTTTCCACCCCAACCCCCATACTTTTGCTTAGTAAAGTTAATTAGTAACTATGTAGAAAGTCAGGGAGCATTAGTGCCCTAGTGGCAAAAAGCTGTGTTGCAATCCTAAAGGCACAGGGTTCTAATCCACCAACTGCTCCACAGGAGAGGGGTGGGCAGTCTCCTCCCATGCAATTAACTGCCGCTGAAAACCCGCTGGAGGGTCAGCTATGGACCTGTTCTGACTCTACAGTACTCAATAACAACAACATATTCAAAGTTAAAACAGTTGAATATTTGCATGTGTATGTGAACCACAAGACTTTGACAGGAGCAGAAGGATAATTAGTGATATTTTATTGCCTAGACTGATAATAACAACGCAGGAAACAAGTAGCTGTTTTAATATTTTCCTTTAATTTGAAAACTACATGACGAAAAACAGGAATGTAATAATTTTTACTACAGAAAATATTTTCCTTATTTCTGGATAAGGTTTTTATGTATCATAGAGTTGGAACCTGCCCATAGCTGACCCATCAGCAGGTTATCAGAGGCAGTTAATTCCACTGGAGGAGACTGATTATCCTTCTCACCGAGTAGTGGGTGGACCAAAAATGCAAGCCTTCAGAATTGCAGTACAGCTTCCTGTCACTAGGCAACCAGAACTCCCTTTGAATAGAATGGGGGAAAAAATTGACAAATAATTGTCCTTGAATAAGCCATTTCCAACCTCAAGTAAATCATTTCCAAATTTTGTTACGTGTTGTTCCATGTTATGTGTTGTTGTTATGTGCCATCAACTATGAGTCATAGCAACCTTATGGACAACAGCTCTGAGCTTTGCCCTGTCCTGAGCCAACCTCACTGTCTCTGACACACCTGCCCCCATTGCTACTGTGACTGTGTCAATCCACCTCATACAGGGTCTTTCTCTCCTGCTCTGACCCTCAATCCTTCCAAGTATGATGTTGTTTTCCAAGGACTAGCCCCCTACTGATAACAAGTCCAAAGCATGGGAGACAGAGTTTCAAAATCCTTGTGTCCAAGGAACAATCTGGTTTCACCTTCTCCAAGATAGACTTTTTTGTTCTCTTGGTAGTCCACAATTTGTTCAATACTCTTCTCTAATACCACAACTCAAATGCATCTATCTTCTTCTGCCATGTTTTTTCATTGTCCAAGTCTCAGATGTATAATAAGCAATAGAGGAGATCATAGCCTGGATCAGGCACACCTAAATCTCTTGAATGGTATTGTTGCTCTTAAGCACCCTCGAGAAGTCCTTGTGAAATAAGCAAGATGAAGTTGATAACAACTTTAATATTTTCTCCATCTATCATATTACTGCCTATATTCCAATGGTGAGAATTTTTCTTTTCATTGACTATGCAAAAATATTTGACTACGTGTGTCATAATAAGTTGTGGCTAACCTTGAGAAGAATGGAAATCCCAGAATACTTGATTGTGCTCATGTAAAACCTATACATGGACCAGGAAGCAGCCCTCAAAACAGAGCAAGGAAAGACTGGTGTTATCATTATGTACTATCAAGTCACCTCGACTCATATCAACCATATGTACAATAGCTCTGAAGCCTGTTCTATCCTGAGCCAGTCTCACTGACTCAGACACATCTACCCCCATTACCCCAGTTATTGTGTCAATCCATCTTATCTGAAGTCTTCCTCTCTTGTTCTGTCCATCCACCCTTCCAAGCATGGTTCAAAATCAGAAAAGGAGTGCGTCAGGGATGCATCCTGTCTCCATACCTTTTCAATCTATATGTGGAACAGATCACTCTGAGAGGATGGACTTTATGAGGAGGAATGTGGCATCAGGATGCGAGGAAGACTCACCAATAACCTATGTTATGCAAAGGACACAAACTTTACTGAAACTGAGAAGAATCGAAAACATTTGCTACAGAAAATCAAGGTCTGCTTTCTTCAATATGGATGAAGAACATCAAGAAGACAAAGATTTTCACCACTGCACCAACTGGCAGCACCATGATAGGTGAAGAAAAGATTGAGGTTGTTAATAATTACAACTTGCTTGGCTCCACAATCAACACTCTTGACACCAGCAGTCAAGAAATCAAAAGATGAATTGCTCTGGGGAAAGGTGCTGTCAGGGACTTCTCCAAAATGCTGAAGAGTAATGATGTCATTCTGGAGACTTAGGTTTGCCTGATTCAGGCCATGGTCTTCACATTACTAGCCATGCATCAGAGGGCTGGACAATAACTAAGGATGACAGAAAAAGAATATATCACTTTGAGTTGTGGTGCTGGAGGAGAGCACTGAACATTTCATGAACTGCCAAGAGATCAAACAGGTGAAACCAGGCTGCTCCTTGGGGGTAAGGCTTTTAAAACTCCAACTCGCATGCTTTGGGCATGTGGCCAGGAGGGACCAGTACCTGGAGAAGGACATTATGCTTGGAAGTTGGAGGGACAGCACAGGAGAAGAAGGCTCCGGATGCGATGCACTGACACAGTAACTGGAGTAAAGGGGTTGGCTGTGTCTGAGATAGTGAGATGGCTCAGGATAGAACAGAGCTATTAAACATAGGGTCATCATGAGTCACAGGTAACTTGATGGCCCATAACAAGGGTATGATTCTCACTCAAATTGTTGTTGTTTGTGGTTATGGTGTGCCGTCGAGTTGGAACCATCCCACAGCTGACCCTCCAGCAGGTTTTCAGACGCAGTAAATCTCATGGGAGGAGATTGCCCATCCTTCTTCCGTGGAGTGACTAGTAGATTTGAACTACATGTTTTTTTGGGATTGCAGCAAATTTCTTACGATTAGGCTACCAGAGCTCCCACCCAACCACAAATAGAAGGCAATATTGTTTATCCTATTTAGACTAAGATTTTAAGACCCAAACTCACTGTCTCACTCATTACTGCTTAGTTGTAATCAACTCATAGTTGGTCCTCCAGTGGATTTTCCAAGTCTATGAGTCTCTCAGGAAGAGACTGCACATCTTTCTCTCATGGAATCATTGTGGATTCAAAGTTCCAGAGAGGAGCTACCTTTGGTTAGTAGCATGGCTCCTGATGTAATACTCCACCAGAATTCCCTTAATACCCCTATGACACAGAAAGGGAAATCCCTTCCTTTTACCAAGATGAGTTCAGTTCCATCTGAGGACCTGTTCTTCCCAGAGTGACCGACACCACCTCTTGACAGGAGGCCTTACAGCAGCCTCCACTAGCCTCACAATAAAATCGACCAAGCTCTTTTATTCCCTCAAAAGACACATACAGCAACACAGAAATGTATTTGTTGTTACATCCCAAAAATGTCACTGTGTGAAATAGCATAATGTTGATCCTTTGCATTTCAGATGAAAATTTCTTCTCCTGAGCTCTGCTCCCCCCTGTTCTGATGTTCAAGATGTGCTACGGAAAAAGGAAATAATCACCATCTCCAACTATAACTCTCTTGAAAACATTTTGTTTTGCATATAAAATTTAACATTTTATATATTTCTAGATGTGTGTTTTCAATATGTTTTTACAAAGTGACTTTTTCTTTTTCCCTATCTTGGAATGATTACTTCCTGAATTTAGCACACAAATATATATGCAAGAACTGTGAAAATACAAGCGTTAGATACTAAATTGAACTTAGAATCTATATCATAAAGACAAAGCACTTGAGCTTCCCAGACACACTGGCATTTCCATACTCTGAGAACTTGTTTATGTTTTTTTAAAGTCATTTGATCATTTGAACAACTGCTCTGCAATCAAACTTTGTGCTGCTCTTCTTAGCATGCAGGTCACAAAAACCTTTTCTATACTCAAGGGAGCGTTTACCACTTTTGTGAGTTCTGCCTTATTAATGACAATAATCCTGTTAATCACGTATACAAAATATCGTCTATCTCCTTAATCCACATATCAGGAAGTAAAAAGTCACTGACGATTTAAGAAATATTGACCTGATGAAATATCTTGGAGGCATTCCTCTTGCTAATTAAAATAAAAGACTTTGTCATACGGTTTAATTACTTTCCAGAGAATAGCTGATGTGTACACACTATGCTTGGCAAAATTCCTGGCCAGTTTCACAAGAATGTTCATTCCAGTATGAGATCATCTTTTAAAAATAAAGAGAAAGAGGGAGAAGAAAGGAAGGAAGTAGAGAATAAAAAAGAAAACACAAAAATTTCTTAACTAATCAGCATAGGATTTTAGATGATAAGATTATTTTTTGCATCTTGACCAATATCTATCTAATCTCAAATACGTTTGGTTAATCACAGAAATTTAAAACAATTTAAAAGTCTATAAAGCATTCCAAGAATCCAACAATATATCATCTACTTTAACATGATATTTTCTTGTTCATTATTTATTTTTAAACAAAATTTAAAAAACTTTAGCAATGTCTAGAAAAAGAAAACAAATGCTGTCATTAAAAATGTTACAATAGAAGAAAAAGCTCTGATATGCAGAATATTGCATTTTACAAGAGATTAATTTTAAACATTTTGTTTTGTTTTGTTTATTAATTTTAATGAACATTTACAGAGATTTTTGATTTTTCATTCATTTATTGTGGCACTTTTTTCTTTACCCCACTCCCCACCCCCAGTTCGTTCCTCTCTTTGAAAAGCGAAAGATAAACTTCTTCGTTGGTGCACAATCCCCCCAACCCCGACCCCGACCACCCTCCCCACCCCCAATGCACTCCGCTATACAACCTTAATCCTGGATTCCTGTGATAATCATAATGTGCTATTATATATATATATGACTTTTAAACTGTTCTCTCCCTCATCTGTTTCAATTCAGTATACATAATCTATCCAGTTTTTCTCAGTCTTACCCCAACCCTGATGTCAACATCAAGTTCACACTGACAAAGCTTCATGAAATGTAACTCCCTGAATTTAAAAATTTCCTCCAGATTAGCATAAGTGACTCTAAATAGATTTAATTACGATGAAACTACATTCAGAATACCTCCTAGAAGGAAGGGTATTAAGTGAGCATTTGAAAAATAAAGGCAAACATTACAGAATTGCACAGTCATGACTTACTCATTCAGATGTTGAGGTGTCTAGGATACACCTGTGAATCATCAGCTCAGCCTTCAGAATAGGCTGTCCACAAACACAGATGCATACTCAGAGGAGCCAAGTATTGTCAAGTCTAGAAGTCAAGTGCTGACATGTAGGTTCTCAGTCTGGAAAGAAAGAATAATCAAGTGATCCTTTTTATCAGACTTACTTTGGTTCTAATTACTGAATCCTATCAAAAGCCAGTGAAGATTTTTTTTTCTTTTCTCTTTTGGTTCAGAGACTAAAATTTTGACTCTACAAGTTTTATTCCTGCCATTTATCTCAGTCATTGTTGTTAGATTCTGTCAAGTTAATTCTAACTCAAGATGAACCTATACCTATGTACAGCAGAACAAAACCCTCTAAGTCCAGTGCCATCCTTGCAATCTGTACTATGTCTGATGCTGCTGTTGTAACCATTGTGTTGATCCAGGCCATTGAGAGTCTACTTCTTTTCCATTGACCTTCTACCTCACCTTCAGAATAGACCATCCACAAGCACAGACATATACCCAGAGAACTGAGTATTATCAGTCCTTGAAGGAGCCAAGTGCTGACATGTAGGTTCTCAGTCTGCAAACAAAGCTCTGGTGACCTAATAAGTAAGGAGTTGTGCTGCCAACCCAGAGGCAAGCGGTTTGAATTTCACCAGATGTTCTTTAGGAGAAGGTTGGGCAATCTCCTTCCTTGTGACTTGCAGCCTCTGAAATCCCCCTGGAGGGTCAACCATGAGTTGGTTCCAAGTTGGTGGCAATGAGGGAGTTTCTGCATCGCCGGGCATAATATCCTTCTACAAAGAATGGTCCTTCCTGACAAGATGTCCAAAGTACATGAAGTCTTCTCATTCTCACTTTTAAACAGCTTTTTCGGTTGTACTTCTTTCAAGACAGATTTGTTCATTTCCTCGGTAATTCACGGTACTTTGCCAGTATCATACAGAGCTGAAAGCTCTCAATTCTTTTTCTTTGCTTTGTTTTGTTTTTACAATGAGATTTTACTGCCATTTCTTGGCCCTTTAATATTTAGGGCTTGTGTAAATTACATGTGAAAGAAAACAGTTCTCATATTTATTTCTTTTCAAAAAAGGAAATGGCAGCTATTTCAGTAGTTTTAAATAAACAGCATCCACTTTAATTACTTCTTGTTAACTTGATAAACTTTCTTGGGCATTATCATGGTATCTGAGAAATAAAAAAAAGTGCATAACTTGAACACCTCAGAGTGTAATTCACTGATAACTTTAAATAAGTTATGCTAGGTGAATGGAATACTGTAGGCTATATCGCCAGTCATACTTGCCTAGTCATAAAAAGTGACACAGTAAAGATTGGAACAGGAAAACTCTCAGTTCTTTAGACTCACTTATTCATTGCACAGCTTTCACATGCATCTGAGGTGACTGAAAATTATGTGGCTTGGATCACGCATATATTGTTGTTAAATTCCATCATAGACGACTCATAGCAACCTACAAAAGACCTGAACACTTGTATAAATTTCATCATTTCTCCAAGCTCATAGAGTTTCCAGAGGCAAGCTATTTCAGAAGTGGATGTCACTCCTGCTTCCAAGCTTGTTTTAGTTGGGGAGCTCCACCAAACACTGTCCACTATGGGTAACCATTATTGTATTTGACACATCAGTGTCACAATATTTAGCTTCACAGCAACCACAAGTTACCTCTGTACAGCAAATGGACAGACCAGCACTATACCGCTGAGAAGATGCTTGACCAAAAACAATTCAAGGCAGGCTTGAGGCTCGCAGATTAAAATCACGCACCTTTGGCTTGGTAGCATCACTTTCTGTCCACTAAGCCAACAGAGTTCTCTCTATGTTGTTGTTGTTAAGTGCCATAGAGTCATAGACAACTCATAGTGACCCTGTGAACAAAAGACCTGAACACTTGAAACCAGACTTGCGGCTTCCGGCCAAGCAATCACTCCATAGCCAGCCCTCAGCTTGCAGAGAGAGACAAAGCCAAGGACTCATCTCTCTGAGGCATATGTTGTTGTCCTTGTTAGGTGCCATCAAGTCATAGACGACTCATAGGGACCCTATGAATCAATTACCTGAGCACTGTTCAAAGAGTTTCCGGAGGCAAGCAAAGTGGATGCCACTCCTGCTTCCAAGCTTGTTTTAATCGGGAAGCTCCACCAAACACTGTCCACCATGGGTAATCCTCAAAAAATATCTTCACTTTTTAACATTTTAAAAAGTTAAACATTTTTTTTCTGAAAATTTGCCTAATTTAATGTCATTTGATTTCTTAACTACTACATGCATGGATACTGATCCAAGTAAAATTATGCCCTTTTTCTCCATTGATCATGATGTTGTAGTTAGTCCAGTTGTGAGGTATTTTCTTTTCTTTCCATAGAGATAATTATTGTCTTTCCAGAAGGACAAATCAATCTTGGTGGGGGAAAAAATACAATCTGAGTGCTCCTTAGGAAAGAAGATAGCAAGACTTCAACATACTTTGAACACACCATCAGGAAAGACCAATTTCTTTAAAAAGGACATCATGGTTGGTAGAGGGTCAATGAAGAAAATCTTCAGTGAGGTGGATTGCAATAGGATAGCTATGATAATGGACTCAAATATACCAATAATGTAAAGATGCCACAGAACATGCCAATGTTTTACTTTGTTATCTAGAAGGTCACCGTGAGTCAGGATTAACTTAACAGAATATAATACAGAAATAATTGTTGTTGTTGTTGTTGTTAGATGTCTAAGAATCTAATACAACTCACAATGATTTTATGAACAACAGAAATGAACCTTACCCTATGCTGCCCCATCCTTACTATCTTATTATTATCAACAATGATATGCCTAGTCCCATTGTTGCAGCCACATGTTAATTCATTTTGTTAAGAGTTCTTCTCTTTACATGACCCTTAAATTCCCCCAGGATAGTTTTCCAAACACTGACCCCTCCTGACAACATGCAAAGGTTGTGAGATGATGTTTCGCCATCCTTGCCTCTAAGGAGCACCTATCAGCACGTCCTCCAAGACAGAGACGTGTTTGTTCTTTTAGCAGTCCATGGACTATTCAATACTCTTCTCCAACACCACAGTTTAAATGCCTGCATTCTTCTTTCATCTTCCTTATTCATTTTCCAATTTTCACAAGCAGAGGAACCAATTTAAAATACCATAGTTTGAGTCAGGTGTCTCTTATCCTTTAACCTGACATCCTTGCTCTTTAGCACTTTGGCAAGGTCCTTGACAGCACATATTCTCAATGTAACATATCTTTTTACTTCTTGACTGCTGATAATACCATGAGTGTAGATTGTGAATCCAAGTAAAACAAAATCATTGACAACTCAAATTTTTTTCTCCATCTGCTTTTCATTGCAGTTGTGAAATTTTTGGTTTTTTGAGCTTGATATGGAATCCATGCTGAAAACTATAGTCTAATCTTCAGTGCTGTAAGTACTTCAAGTCTTCGCTTTCTGCATAATTTGTGTTTCATTGGCATAATGTAAATTATTAAGACTTTTTTTCCCTAATTTTGATTCTTATACATATAGTAGATTTTCTCAAATTATTTGCCCAATTTTCAAACTAAATAGGCATAGAGGAAATAATCTGCTCTGAAACTCACCTTAACTGATTTTAAACCGTACAATACATTATGAGTCAAGGTCAACTCTATGGCAATCAACAACAACAACAACAACATCCTCTTACTCTGTTCAAACAATTTCTTCTTGGATTGGACTTAATTAAAATATTTGAAATTTGGATTTGGAAAACAAAGTTTGTATTAAACTTCAGATTTCAATGTTTTGTTGTGGTCCCAGAAATATTATTATTGAAATATATCTTTTGATGTTGTTGCTTATTTGGAAGGGAGCTCTGGTGGCCTCATTGCAAGATGCTGTGCTGCAATCCCAAACGTATATGGTTTGAAGCCACCAGCTGCTCAACAGGAGAAGGATTGAAAGATTGCTATCTACTCCCATTTGATTAATTGCCTCTGAAAACCCACAGTAGGGTCAGTGATGGGTCAGTTCCTACTCTATGGTACACAACAATAACAAAATATAGTGGATCTTAAGGAGTCCCAGTGTGGTAGAAATTGTTAAGTTGCTAATCATTGAAGGAAACTTGGGGGTTAAAACATACCTGGGGTGCCTCAGAAGAAGGTCTGGAGACATGCTTCTGAAAATTCAGTCCTGAAAATCATACGCAGCACAGTTCTAATCTAAAGCACATGATATCAATATAACTTGGAATCAGCTCAAAGAAAACTGATTTAGCAGGGTGTGTGTGGGGGGGAGTGGGTTTGGGTTATAGAGAAATATATTTGAAGTTGTTGTTATTGGTGGTTGTTGTTAAGTACTATCAATTTGACTCTGACTCATAGCAACACAATGAACAGATTGAAACCTGGCCCTATCTTCGACCAGCCTCATGATCTATTCTTACAGTGTTCAGGCCCACTATGCAGTCACTGTGTCAGTCCACCTCCTTGAGGGTTTTCTCTTGTTGACCCTTTTTCTTTTCCCAGCATGATGTCTTTATCTAAGAACTGACCCCTCTTGGCAACATACCCAAATTTAAACAAAGCTCTGCCATTTTTACCTCTAAGGAGCATCACGTTGCATTTCCTCCAAGACTGATTGGTTTATTCTTTATGACAGTCCATGAGATATTCAGTACTCTCCATCAACACCATAATTCAAAGGCATTAGTTCTTCTGCAATCTGTATTTGTTGTCCAACTTTCACATACAAGTGAGACAGTCAAACATACAGTTTTAATCAGGCACATCTTAGTCTTTAAACTGAAAACTTTGCTCTTTAGCATTTTAAAGAAGTTTTTTAAATACTAGTTTATTTACAAAATTTGAATACATTGTTTTTGAGAACAGATTATTCCAATTTCCCTCACCCCACCTCCATCAAATTTTACAACTCCGTCATTAATCTCCCCCTCCCCCTGCACATTTACTTCCACCCTCTCCTATCCCCCTTGGATCCTTATGCTCATTCTACAATAATGATTTTATACAATACTTTTCCTTTTGGGACTGAGTTAGTTCACGCAGCATAATGCTTTCTAATCCCTCCCAAGTTAAGTAATAGTTTACAAAAACATTGCTCCTATAGTGCTACGTAGTTTTGATAATGAATATCCTCAATGCAACTTTTTTTGTTGTATCTTGGCCACTGTTCCCAAGGGGGTTGAATGTGAATCCAAGTAAAACTAAATGGTTTGCATCTCCAATCCTTTCTCCATCTTTTATAATGATCTACTTCTCAGAACTTTTTCACTTGGAGTGGAGGTGTAATCCATATTGAAGGCTGTATAGTCTTTGTTGTTCTTGCTGTTGTTAATTGTACAACTCATAACAACCCTATGAACAGAAGATATGAAGTCTTTCTATAACTATTGTTTCTCAAAGTTCATAGAGCTTCCAGGGGCATGTTGTTTAGGAAGTGGATGCCACTCCTGCTTGTATAGTCTTTAGTCTTCTTAATTACCTTTTTCAAGTCTTCACTTCCGGCAAGCAAGTTTGAGTCACTAACATAACATTTTGTTGCTGTTGATTGCCTTCGAGTCGAGGACGACTCATAGTGACCCTATGAACAAAATACTTGAAGTCCCTCTGCAACTACCCACATTTCTCAAAGATCATAGGGCTCCAGAGGCATGTTGCTTAGGAAGTGGCTGCCACTCATTTCTCTAATTCTGGTATCACATTCTTTTTCATATATTTCAGCTCCTGGAATTATTAGCTCAGTGTATGTTTAATAGGTATGGGGAAAGGGTACAACTCTGATACAAATGTTACCTAATTTTAAACCATGCAATGTCTGCTTGTTCTCTTCAAACAGTTGCTTCTTTGTCCAAGTGTAGGTTTCTTACTAGCACAATCAAGTATTCTTGATTCCCATTCTTCTCAATGTCAGTCATAAATTTTTACATCTACACAGTTGAATATTTTTCTTTTTTAAAATAATTTTTATTATGATTTTAAGGAATGTTTACAGAAAACTTGGATTTCTATTTATTCGTTGTTGCACAAGTTCCTTCCTCCCCACACCCACACCCCAATACACTTTGTTATGCACTGTTCTGGACTGTTGTCACCTCATCTGTTCCAATACAGTGTTCATTACTTAACCCCTCTTTCTTTATTTTCTCCCCAACCGCCAACATCAGTCCTGTTTTATAATAATGGCATTATGTAGTACTTGCCCTTTTGTGACTGAGATATTTCACTAAGTGTAATGTCCTCCAGGGTTACCCATTTTGTATAATATTTTATAAGCTCCTTGTTTCTAGTGCTGCATAGTATTTCATTGTGTGAATAAACCACAGTTTCTCTGTCCGTTCATTTGTTGATGGGCATCTCTTTGCTATTGCGAACAAAGCATCAAAAGCATTGGTGTGCATATATCTGTTTGGGTGGAAGTTCTGATTTATTTAGGATATATTCCCAGTAGTACACTTGCTGATTCAAATGGTATTTCTATTTCTAGTTTTTTCAGGAAGCATCATACTGCCTTCCAAAATGGTTGCAACATTTTACACTCCCACAACAGTGAGTAAGGGCTCTAATTTCTTCACAACTTTGCCAGTATTTGTTTGCCACTCTGTTGAACTTTGCTACTGTTCCTGGGGTGAGATGATATCTCACAGTTATTTTTATTTGTATTTCTCTTAGAGCTAGGGATTTTCAACATTTCTTCATATGTTTATTCACCACCTGAAAGTCTTCTTTGGTGAAGTGTCTTTTTATATCCTGTGGCCATCTTGCAATTAGGTTGTTTACCTTCATCTTGTTGCGGTGCTACTTGTTGTTTTTTATGCCGTCAAGTCGTAGATTCATAGCAACCCTATGAACGAACAGCCTGTGCACCGTTCATACATAGAGTTTCCCGAGGCAAGCCATTTCAGAAGTGGATGCCGCTCCTGCTTCCAGGCTTGATTTAGTCTGGAAGCTCCAGCCAACACTGTTCACCGTGGGTACCCATTACCATGATTGGCACATCACTGTCACAGTCTTCAGCATCACAGCAACCACGAGTTACCTCTGTACAGCAACGCACAGACCAGTGCTATACCACCTGGAAGAACGTTTGACAGGAAGACAATTTGAACCTGGCCGAGGGCTGCAGGCCTGAGGGCCCTTTGGGCTTAAGGCTGCCTCCTGGTTCAAACCCTAGGCCCAGGCTGGCTAACCTCACTCCGGGGACAGAGCAAACCTGCACGTCAAACACATTCCCGGACAAGCAGTCAACTCCAAAAGCTTACCATGATTCCTGCGCTCACACCACCATGCTCCTTCCTTCTGGCAAAGAGAACTTCCCAAGACCCTGGGAGGAGCCAGCCAAACCAGGAACAACATGGCTGCTTCCTTCCCAGCTGCCTTTGGGCTTAAGGCCAGTTGAGGTGCTAGAGTATTCTATAAATTCAAGATAAAAAATCCCTTATCAGACATGTCATTATAAAATAATTTTTTCCCAGTCTGTGGCTTTCCTTTTTTTACCCTGTTGGAGAAGATTTTTATTTGCATAGGGATTTGATTCTTAGAAAGTCCCATTCATCTATCTTGTTCTCTCCTGGTTGTAGGTTTTTCAGGATGCTTGGAAGACTGTTCTTGTTGTGGATTAGGATTTCTAGAGTTCTTCCAAGCTTTTCTTTAATGAAGTTTATTGTCCCTGGTTTTAGTCCTAGGTCCTTGATCCACTTTGAGTTGGCTTTTGTGTATGGTGTGAGGTATGGATTTTGCTTGAGTTTTCTGCAGATAGTTTTCCAATTTTGCCAAAACTGTTTGTTTAAGAGTATTTTGTTTCCCCACTTAACTGATTTCATCTCCTTGTCAAAAATCATTTGACCATAGGTAGATGAGTTGATTTCCGGGTTCCCAGTTCTATTCCATTGATCTATGTGACTGTCACTGTACCAGTACCATGCTGTCTTGACTACCAGGGCTATGTAGAAGGATTTGAGATCAGGGTGAGATGCCTCATATCATGTTTCTCTTTTTCAGAAGTGCTTTGCTTATTCAAGGTCTCCTTCCATTCCAGATGAAGTTGGAAATTGTCTTTTCTATCTCAGTGAATAATGGAATTGGTATTTGTATTAAGCTTGCATTGAACTTATAGATTGGCTTTGATAGAACTGTCATTTTTACAATATTGAGTCTTCCTTATCCATAAGCATATTATATTCTTCCATTTCTCCAGGTCTCTTTTTGTTTCTTGGAGTACTGCTTTGTAATTTTCTTTGAATAGGTCTTTCATGTTTCTAGTTAAATTTACTCCCAGGTATTTAATCTTGTGAGCTATTTTGATGGGCATTGTTTTTCTTAGCTCCATTTCTGTATTCTCTCTGTCACTGTAGAGAAAACCAATTGATTCTTGTATGTTGATCTTGTATCCTGCCACTTTGCTGAATTGGCCAACTATGTTCAGTAGTTTTCTTGCTGAGTCTATATCATTTGCATATAAAGATAATTTTACTTCTTCTTTACCAATTTGTATACCTCTTATTTCCTTCTCTTGTCTTATACTTACTGCTAAGACTTCCAATTCCATACTGAATAGGAAAAGTGAGCATACTGATGTTGGCTCTGGGTTTTGCATATATACTTTTTACTATGTTGAGAAAATTCACCTCTATTTCTAGGGAGAGGGGGAGGTTAGTGTTTTAATCAGGAAAGGGTGTTGTATTTTGTCAAAGGCCTTTTCTGCCTCAATTGATAGGATCATGTGGTGTGTGGGGGTTTTTTTTTTTGCTTTGTTAATTTGATGGATTACACTGATTGTTTTTCTTATATTGAACCATCCTTGCATGCCTGATATGAATCCCACTTTGTGATGGTGACTTATTTTTTTATGCATTATTAAATTCCATTGAACACAAGTTTATTCCAGATTTTTGCATCTATGTTTATAAGAAATATTGGTCTATAGTTTTCTATTTTGGTGGTATCTTTACCTGACATTGGTATTAAGGATTATGTTTGCTTCATAGAATGAGTCTGAGAGAATTCCATTTTCAGAAATACTTTATGTAGAATTAGTGACAATTCTTCTCTGAAGAATTAACTTGTAAAACCAGCTGGTCCAGGGCTGTTGTTGTTGTTGTTGTTATTGTAAGTTATTTTATTATCTGTTCAATTTCTTCTTCTGTAATGGATCTGATGAGGTGTTCTATATCAGTCTGTGTAAGTTTAGGTAGTTTGTGGGTTTTTAAGTACTTGTCCTTTTCCTCTAGGTCTTCATATTTGTTTTAGTATAGAGTTTCATAATACTCTATTGTTAACCTTTTTATTTTAGTTGGTTCTTTTGTGACATTGCCTCTTTCATCTCTTGTCAGATTATTAGTGTATTCTCTTTCTTTTCCTTTATTACTTTTGATTGTGGTTTGTTGATTTTATTGACCTTTTCGAAGAACCAACTCCTCATTTTGTTGATAGTTTCAATTGTTTTTCTGTTTTCTATTTCATGTCTTTCTGTCCTAATTTTTATACTTTTAGGTTTTTTAGAGGATTTCGGGTTTTCTTGCTCTTCTTTCTCAATTTGTTGGAGATGTTGGGATAGAAATTTAATTCTTTTTTTTCTTGCCTTTTCATATGTTTGCGTATTGCTATAAATTTACCTCTTTTTGGGGGGTGGCGATTTCCTAGAGGTTTTAGTAAGCTGTGTTTTCACTGTCATTTGTTTCAAGAAAATTTTAAATTTCCATTTTATATTTCTTCTATTACCCACTCAAGTTCATACAAGGTGTTGTTCAGCTTCCAAATGTATGATTTTTTTTCTCCTTTATCCTCTTTTTATTAACTTCTACTTTTGTAGCATTGTGGTCTAAGAAGGTGGTTTGTATTATTTCTATGTTCCTTTTTTTGATTTATTGATACTTGCCTTGTGACCTAAAATGTTGAAGAATGTTCTGTGCACATTGGAGAAGAAAGAATCCCTTTTGAAGAATGTTCTGTGCACATTGGAGAAGAAAGTATAATGCCCTTTCTTGGGATGCATTAGCGGGTATACATCTATGAAATGGAGTTGGTTTATTGTGTGGTTTAATTCTTCAACATCTTTGTTGAATTTCTTTCTGCAGTTCTATCTTTTCTCGAGAGTGATGTATTGACGTCTCCTATAACTATAGCCAGAATGCTCCCTGGAGTCAAAGATTCTGAAGCTTCATCTAACATACTTAGGGCATGTCTCAAGGAGCGACTGGTCCTTGGAGGGGGACATCATGTTTGAGAAAGTGGAGGGATGGCGCAGGAGAGGAAGACCCTGGATGAGATAGACAGATTCTGTGAGTGGAGTGGTGGGAATGAGTGTGTTTGAGATGGCAAGGTTGGCACAGGATAGAACGGTGTTTTAGGGCTCTTGTACATAGGGTCGCTATGAGCCGCAAGTGACTCGATGGCACATAATAACAACATAACATGACTACAGTGCTTTGTACATTTTGATGCTTTATCATTTGGTTCATAAATATTTATTATGGTTATATCTTCTTGTTCTAGTGACACTTTAAGTATTATAAAGTGATCTTCCTTTTGCTCTGTGATGGTTTTTGCATTGAAATCTCTTTTATCAGAGATTAATATCACTACTACTCTTGCTTTTTCTGGTTGACATTTGCCTATTTTTTCCCCACTCTCTCATTTTTAGTCTTTATTTATCTTCACTTTTCATGTGTGTCTCTTGTAGACAGCATATTGATGGGTTATTTATGGGTTTTTTTTTTTTTTAGTTATTTTGGGATTTTTTTGTTTGTTTGTATGTTTATCCAATCTGCTACTCTGTTTCTCTTCAGTGGTGTATTTAAGTCATTCACATTCAGTATAATTATTGAGAGGTAAGGGTTTATTTCTATCATTTTGTTGCATTCTTTTTTGATGGTGTTGTTGCTTATTTTGGTCCATTCTGCTTTCTATGGCATCTCTGTAAGAGGACTTTTCTCAGTGTTCCCTGCAACACTGGTCTTATTTTTACAAACTCCTTTAGATTCTGCTTTTTGGATAATATCTTGATCTTTCCTTCCTATTTGATGTGCAATTTTACTGGGTAGAGTTATCTTGGTTGACAATTGTATTCTTCAAGTGTTCTATATATGTCATTCCACTGTTTTCTTGCTCACATGGTTTGTGCTGAGAAATTGGCATTAAATTTTATTTCCTCTCCGATTATTCTTTGTTTCTCCCTCACTGCTTTCAGAATTCTCTCCTTACATATGGTTTCATTTGGGCTCTATTTCATATGATGTTCTCTCAACTTCTTGAATATATTCTCTCATTCTTCATTATTCCTGTGAAGTTTTCTTCTAGTAATTCTTCCACAACTTTTAGGGAGCCTTTGGCTGCTTCTGCCAGTTCTGGGATTCCAATTAATCACATAATATGTCTCTTGATGGCGTCCCACATTATTTTTAGGCTTTCTTCTTTTTCCTTCCTTTTTGATTCTGGTTTTTGTTCTAGTAGATATGTGGTGACAATTCTATCTTCTATTTTATTGGTTCTGTGTCCCATCTTTTCTACTCTGTTTATATGTCCCTCCAACACGTTGACTGCATATGAATCTTTAGTCCTCATATTCTTGATTGTGGTTTCTTGTTTTTCCGGAGGCTCTAATATCTCATTTGTCTTACCTGCATTGTTTTGGATTTTTTTTTTATGTTTCTCTTAGTTTTTACTTGCAGAGTCCTGTAGTTCTTCAAGTTTGTCTTTTACCCACTGAAAATATTCAGTCATTGTTGTTTTGAAGTCTGTGTCAGATAGTTCCGTCAGACTTTCTGGCTTTAGGAGATCTCACTTTGGTGGGGGGGGGGGTGACATCTTGTTTGGGGTTTGTGTAGGGTGTGAGATAGTCTGCTTCTTCTGTGTCATTGATGTTGTAGAGTTTTTCAAGCTTGAGGTCTTAGCAGGCTCTTGGTCTGATAAGATTGGCTCAGAAAGTCACTGTTCCAGAGGAGAGTGGGGCAGCTACCCTGCCTCAGTTTCTCTCTGATCTTTTTACTCAAGGGAAAACTTGCTTCAATTGAGGAGAGATATGGCCTGTGGATTAGCTGCCTTCTCACTAAGGGAACTGCTGCCGCTAGCCAGGTCCAAAGTGCCCATGGCTAAAGACAGCTCAAGCTCTGGAAGGGGAGGAAATGGCTTCACCTGTGATATTGGTGTCCCTGGCAGAGTTAAGAGAGCCTACAGGGGATCTTCCTCCAGCTTGCAGGGCCAGGGCATCCAGGTAGTGAATTCAGGGAGGTCCAGGTAATGAGGCCAGGTGCCTACAGGTGAAGGAGTAAATAATTGGGGGGAGGGGGAAGGATCCTTCCAGGCAGTAGGGCCATGGTCTAGTGCTCTCTTCAGGAGAGTAGTCCAGGCAACATTGAGAAAATTTTAAGACAGGTACTTAGCTAACCAACTGGAAGAAATCCACATGTGGCTGATGTGACACACAGCTGTGGTGACATGAAGCTGTGACTGAATTTCTTATTATAATCAATAAAACACAAATCAGTATTTTTTTATATTCTCTGCTTTCAGTCAGGATCCAACTCATGACAGCAATGATATCTCTTGTTCTACTGCTTCTTCTGAACCCAGTTTGAATATCTGGCAGACCTTTGGTTGTCGTGTTCAAGCTGTTTCCAAGGGCTTCTTGCCAATAGTAAAGTTGTGTAGTGAACATACCAGATAATGCTTTCACAGATGACACATTGCTTTAAAAATTATAAAAGTTTGTGTTGGATGTTTGTTCAACAGACTATGTGCAAGAAATAAAGAGAATTATTGGTTGAAAATGCATACTTTCTGCTTTCCTCATCATGCAGATTCTCTTCTGGAAAGTTGTTCAAGTAACTAAGAAGAGATGGAACTTTCTGAATATAAAGGGATTGCATTTTTTATAGAACAAAGTTTTCTTTATTGAATTTCTATTCTGTGTAATCATATTTATTCACAGTAACTCTCTCAGGACTACTATAACAAGATATACTTGAGACTATCTTGCCTTTTCGTTTTTCTATAGTTTCATTTTGCAGTTAGACTTGGCACCCAGGAAAGCAAATCAAGCTCTACATTTTACTAGCTACAACTTAAATAAACCAGTTATAACTATACTTTTAGAACCATTTTGGCTCTAATATACCCATTTTAGGAGTAGTGGTGGCCTAGTGGCAAGAAGCTACACTGTAATCCCGAAGGCATGTGTTTCAAGTCCACCAGCTGTTCCTCGAGAGAAGGATGGGAAATCTCCTATGTGATTAATTGCCTCTGAAAACCTACTGTTGGATCAACTATAGGTCAGTTCTGAATCAACATCAAACAATATATCCATCTTAGAAGATTTTTTAAAATAAAATTTTTATTTTATATTTATTTACTTACAAAGTTCATATACATTGATTTTCACATTGAATTTTTCTGATTTCCTTTATGTACTCATCTCTCTATCCATCAAATCATACAACCCTATGACTACCCTCCTGCCCACCCTTACCCCTTTCCCCTACCCTCCCATTCCCTTGGATGCTCATACACATTTTCTAGTTATCTTTATATGTCTAAAATAATGGTCTTATATAGCATTTGTAACTATAGGACTGAGTTAGTTCACTTAGAATAATGTCCTCAACATTCTCCTAAGTTAGATAGTAATTTACAAAATCTTTACTCCTGCTTGCTGCATAGTATTCCATCATGTGAATGTACCATAATTTCTCAATCCATTTGATTGTGGTTGGATATGTATTTTTTATACCCTTAGACAATGTTACCAATTTTATAACTATCTTTTTATTTCTGAGTGAATGTAATTAATCACATTTTCTTGCTTTCATCTGCTTCTGTTTCACACACACACATTAACTCACATTTTTTAATAAAGAATAGGATTCAGGTAAATAGGATTAATATCACTGATAAAAAAATAATACTATAGCTAGAGCTCTGGTGTCCTACTGGCAAGAGGCTGTGCTGCAATCCTGAAGACACTAAAATTGAGTCCTCCAGCTGCATCATGGAAGATGGATTGGCAATCTCCTCCAATACGATTAACTGCCTCTAAAAACCCACTGGGGAGTCAGCTAATAGATTGATTCCGACTCGCTGGAACACAAGAACAACACAGATTTATTCATTCATTACAAAATGTATTGAGCTTTGGCTATCTGCCAGGCATATGTCAGGAGATGAGTCTACATGCTGATTAAGACACACAAGCCCAAACTTCAAGGAGATAACAGTGCACTAGAGAAGATTCTAACAAGCATCCACAGTGCAAAGTGATTTTTGTTATTGTGGAACTTGAAACTTTTTATTTGCAAATGACACAAAACATAATTGAAACTATCTTAAGCAATAGAAAATAAATCCCTTACAAAGGGAAATTGGTGGAGGGAGAATGGTCCACAGAGCTAACATAAAGCACATCTGAATTAAAATATTCAAGTGACATCACCAAGCTTGGTTTGTGCTCTTCTCTTAACTCTACCCTTTGCCTGAACTGATATTCCACTGAAGGTCCTGGCAACTGTAGGAGTCTTTCTTATGATGTACTATGTGGGGGAGATTACTCTTTTAGGGAGCTCTGGTGGCCTAGTGGTAAGAAGCTCTGATTGCAATTCTGAAGGCATGCTGTTCAAATCCACCGGCTTCTCTGTGGGAAAAAAAGATAAGCAATCTCCTCCCTTGCAACTAAACTGCTTCTGAAAACCTGTCAAAGGGTCAGCTGTGGGTCAGTTCCATCTTTATGGCACACAACAACTCTTTTATTGAGGGATATCTAGTGGCCAAGTGGATAGAGAGTTGTGCTACCAACTTAAGGGCAGGAAGTTTGAATCTGACAGCTGTTTCACAAGAGAAAGATGGACAGTGTCCTCCAAAGTGATTTACAGCCTCTAAAAATCCTCCTAATGGTCAGATATGAATTGGTTCTGACTCAATAGCAAAGAGTGAGTGATCCTTCTATTATTCAATATTAACAGAGAGAAAAGTTTGTAGAACTTAATGATGCATCCTTATTTTCTCTTTCTCTCCTCCCCTAGTTTTACTTTCTTTCTTTCATTAGTTCCTTTATGAAATGGTATTTCCAAAGACAATTCCTGTAAGCCTATGTTTCAGGTTCTACTTTGAAGAAACCCACCCTAAGACAACATGTTCCACAAGACTTTCTGTAGCTGATTTTTTTCTAAGAGTTCATCAGATAGATCATTCTTCCAAGGCACTTCTGGATGGATTCAAGCTTTCAACCATTCATTAGGAGCCAAGTGCACGGAGACTCTAAGCTAGCACATATTGTTATTAGACGTCACCTATTATGACTCAGCAACTCTAAGAACAACAAAGGTGAACTTTGTCCTATCCTGCATCATCCTCATATGTCTAATATGCTCCAAGTTCCTTGTTACAGTCCATGGATCAATCCATCTTGTTGAGTCTCCCTCTCTTTCTCTCATCCTCCACCTTTCCCAGGATGATGTATTTTTCCAAAGACAGGTTCCCCTTGAAAACATGCCCAATGTATGTGAGCCAAAGTTTCACCATCTTTGCCTCTAAGGAGCACCATAGTTGCTCTTCTTCCAAAACATATACATTCAGTACTCTTCTCTAATGCCACAATTCAAAAGCATTGATTCTTCTCCATTCTTATTCATTATTCAACTTTCAAATACATAGGAAGTGATTGGGGAAAAAAAACAAAAAAACTTGGTTTGGAGAGGGACATTTTAGTCTTTAAATTGACATCTTTGCTCTTTAGCACTTTAGAGAGGTCCTTGAGAACAGTTTTCCCCAAAGCAACAAATCAGTCTATTGATTTCTTGGATGCTGTTACCAGAGGGGTTGACTTTGGATCCAAGTAAAATGAAACCATTGATAATGTCAATCTTTTCCCCATTTGTCCTAATCTACCTCTCTGCCTCAGCACGGAAAACTCTCAACAACTACTGTGTAGCCAGGAACTCTGGATCACACTTGGCTAAGCTAGAAATAGAACCCTAACAGACATGGTGGACCTTTTCACCTTTTCAGGAGTTTGGAAATTATTTGAGAGATAGAAAGACAAAGACAGAGTCAGCGTTCTTCCTTCATTCATGATGTGAGGAGGTAATATCTGATCAATCTTAGTGACTTCTCTCCTTCCAGCTAAGGACTGAAGTACCCAACCAGGGTTAATGATGAAACACTTAGAACTTCTCCAGCCAGTTTAGCCTCTAGACATTTGAAATAAGCCATAACTGGAATATTTACATCACAGAAATCTGCAATCATAGAAAATCAAGGTTGCCCATCTTTCTACCACCTCTCTCCAGAGAGAAGGGTTACCTTCACTCCACTGCCTCCTCTCCTCTATTCTAAACCTGAATTATGTTTGCAAGGATCCAGTGAAAGAATAAAATAAAAATCAGAACTAATTCTAGATTAAATAATTACAAATTAAAAGCTCCTTAACTTTTGTCAGGGAACACAATTTTGGTCCCAGGTGCTCCTTGAAATGAAGTTATCCGGTCCAACAGTTATCTGGGTATCTTCTATGGCTTGTACTGGACTTATTGGTAAGAAGCTGCACTGCAATCCCACAGGCACGCAGGTGGAATCCGGGATAGACAATATGCTCCCATGTGATTTACTGCATCTGAAAACCTGCTGAAGGATCTGCTATAGGTTGGTTCAAATACAACTTAACATAACAATAACAACAATAAACTAAACTATATCTGTAAATTGAACAATAAGTAAGGAAGACCAAAGAAGAATTGATGCAATTGGATGGCAGTGTTGTGGAAATGAACAGAATGTCATTCCATGGTCTGCTAAAAAAACAACAAACATATCTTGGAGGATATGACACCAAGGTGATCCTTAGAGGCAAGGATAGTGCAATTTCATCTCACATACTTCATGCATATTGTTGGTAGGGAGCAGTCATTGGCAAAAGATAATTCTGGAAAAGGTGGAGGGTCAGGGAAAATTCTCAACAAGATGGATGGCACAGTGACTGTAAAAACAGACTTAAACATGGCAGTGATTATGAGGTTGTTGGGAGATAGGTTCCTGTCTGTTATTTACAGAATTGCTATGAGTCATAGTAAACTCAAAGGTACATAACAAAAATTGTAACTTATTAAACAATGGTGGTACAGCCATCATGGCAATGTCATGAAGCAGATTTAGTGAGTTTTTCCCAAAAGAGTAAAATCCAGAAAACTCTATGGAGCAGGTCTACCTTATAACACTTGGAGTCAACGAGACTTAACAAGGAAGCAACATGGATTTTGTTCGTTTGTTTTGAGTGGAGAAGAAAAACATAAAGCTGCCTCCACTTGATCTCCTCTGTCATTAGCAGGCTTAGCAACCAAACAGATAGAGGAACAACCTGACAAAGTTAGGCTTGCTGTACAGAGAAGACAAAGACTACATGGCAGCAAGGGTCCACAGGGATGGTGCTGCTCACTTTCTGAAGTCATGACCTCACCACTTGTTACTAAATTTTCATTCATGCCAGGAACCAAAAGATGCTACACCATAAATCAATGTAGAATATTCAACATCAGTCTAAATACAAATCAACTTATTATCACTGATTTATAAATATAAAAATCAACCCTTCTAAGAGGAAGAATATATCATGGCAGCAGAGTGAGGGCCAGAAACAAACTCCAATATTGTTCCTTGGTGTAAAAGAAAGGGGAAGACTTTATCCTTTGTCAATAAAAATGTGAGGACAAACACTGAATGATCTTATTTATATGAAATAAACCTATATGTAGAAGTCAATGACTACTAGTAATTATTAGAGTAGGAGACACAGTGACTACCACAAGGAACTTGAGTAGGATAGATATCACAAAGATGGGACAGGATAAGGCAAGTTTCATATATATTTTTCTTAGGTTTCTTATGAGTGGTAGTTGGCTTGATGGCACCTAACAGCTGGGTAGAAGAGAAGGGTAAACAGGGAGATTTTGCTTAGAAGGTACTGCGTTTTTCATAATAGTAGTGAAATTATTTGGAAAATCTAGCAAGAATGATTACCTAATATCACAGATTTAATTGTATTCATATGATATTGTTATGTGCTGTCAAGTCATCTTCGACTCAAACTCATAGCAACACTTTGTACAACAGCTCTGAAGCCTGCCCTGTTCTGAGCCAGTTTCTCTGACTCTGACACACCTACACCCATTGCCCTAGTGACTATATCAATCCCTGTCATCCAGGGTCTTTCTCTCTTGTGTTGTCCCCTCACCCTTCTGAGCATGATGTTCTTCTACAAGGATCAGTCACTCCTAACCACATGCCCAAAGTATGTGAGATGGAGCTTCAAAGTCCTAGCCTCCACTGAGAAACTTGTTCCACCCTCTCCAAAACAGACTTACTTCTTTACTTAGTGGCCCATGGTATGTTCAAGACTTCTCCAGCACCACAACTAGAAAAAATAATACATATTTAAATTTATATTTATATTATTTGTATTTGTTGTTGTTGTTGTTGTGTGCTTTCAAATCTGTGCCATTCTTAGGAGCTCTGCCATGCACAAGCCCATTGTTGCAGTCACTGTGTCAATTGATCTCCTTGAGGGTCATTCTCTCCTTTGATGATCACAGCACATCTGGCACAGAATAGGGCTAAGTTTTGATCTTAGCCTATGAAATCTTGTTTTTCATAGTTAAATTCTCATTTGCATCAAAAGAATTCACCATAAGAATAAATAGAAAACCTATATATAATAAAAAAATATCTGGCAAGGACATATCTTACAAAAACTATATCTCTAAAAAAAATAAATCAAACAAAAAAAACCCCACAATGTATACAAATTCTATACAGACATATAGAGAACACTTATACAAGAACCAATTAACAACCTAATTATAAAATTAGCAGAAAAAATTAAAAGACACTTAACTAAAGAAGATATTCAGATACTCAACAAATATTTGACAAAATATTAACATTGATTGTTCATTCATTCACTCATTCATTCATTGCTGTTAAGTTAGAATAGGTTCATAGCTAATTTTTCGTTGGATTTCCAAGTCTGTGAGTTGCATGGGAGGAGATCTCTCATCTTTCTCCTAAAGTGCTACTTAGTGAATTTAAACAGTCAGAGAGGCTCTGCCTTTGGGTTAGCAGTGCGATTCCAAACCGGCCACACCACTAGAGCTCCACTCTTGTTTTTGTTATTATTATGTGCCATTGAGTCCTCTGAGACTCATCCCAACCCTACGTACTCTGAACCCCACCCTAACATGAGCCAGTCTCACTGACTCTGACGCATCTACCACCACTTCCCCATTACTGTGTCAATCCATCTCATCCTGAATGTTCTTCTCCAAAGCTGTCCCTCCACCCTTCAAAGCATGAGGTCCTTCTCCAAGGACTGGTCCCTCTGGCCACTTGCTCCATTAGCTCCATTACTCCTCAGAAAGATGAAAATCAAAGCAACAAGTAAAAATCATTTTACCTGGGCAACAATAGGAAAATTCAGTAAGACAGCAACAACAAATACTAACAAGGACATGAAAATGTTAACATTCTCATACATTCATTGTTTATGGGAATATAAAATGGTGCAACCACTATGGAAAACAGCTTGGTGTTTTCCTTAGAATGTTAAGAATAGAAATACCATTTGATCCAACAGCTTCACTACAAGGAATATATCCCAAAGAAATAAAAGCTGTGACAGAAAGCTATTCATGCATATCTATATTTAGTGCAACACTACTTACAACAGCAAAAAGTTGAGAACAACTCAGTCTTCATCAACAGATGAATGGCTAATAAACAATGGAGCATTATGCATGACTGACAATGATAAAAAATTACTAAACACTCTATTAATTAGAGGAGTTCTATTTGGTGACTTAAATCAGTTACAAAAGGACAGTTATGTTATAAGGCAACTATCGTAAAAAGCTAAAGAAAGTTACAGACAGGTAGAATCATTCTTGGATCTTTAACCGAACTGATAAAGGAAGGAGAAGATGAAGTAAAAATTAATAGATAAGTTGGGTGAACGGAAAAATTAAAAAAATTAATAAGGGATTTATCAGTCATTGGAGAGGGACATCGTGCTTGGGAGGGTGGAGAGACAGCACAAGAGAGGAAGACCCTAGATGAAATGGAGAAATTCAGTCACTGGGGTAATAGAGGTAGATGTGTCAGAGACAATGAAATTGGCTCAAGATAGAGCAGGTTTCAGAGCTGCTGTACATAGGGTCACTATGACTTGCAGGCACTCAACAGCACATAACAACACGAACTCTTAAGAGAATAAATTTCCATTTATACCATGCACTCATGGTATCTGTGTTATAGCAGCACTAGTGAGCGCTGGTGGTAGAGTCTGTAGAGTTGTACGGTTAATTCAAAGGCCACCTTTCTCAGGCAGTTCAAATTCCACCAGCATGTCCATGGGACAAAAATAGGCAATTTCCTCTTCTGCCATTTACAGACACTAAAAACCACTGGAGGGCTGCCCACAAATCTGTTCCAACCCAACTTGATGGCAATGAGTGAGATGAGAGACAGCTATTTAGCTTGATATGATGTTGTTGTTGTTGTTGTTGTTGTTATGTGCCGTCGAGTCGTTTGCGACTCATAGCGACCCTATGCACAACAGCCCTAAACCCTGCTCTATCCT
>NW_006399872.1:8502140-8508596 GCF_000299155.1 Elephantulus edwardii
CCAGCTCCACCCTCCACCAGGATAACCCTTCACATCTGCCAAGTCCCTTCAGAAAATATCTTCCATTGTCCAACCCATGATCTGACAGCTTGTATGTGAAGCTTTCTTGGCTTCTGTGATTCCAAACACATCAACTGCTGACATTTTTTTTCTTTTGTCCAGTGTCTCTTAAGTTTAGTTGTACTGTCTCCAAGGGAAGGTGACGTGTCCTGTAGAACTCCAGTTTCTGCAGCACTGTACTATATGAGCTTCAGTCACTGGAGTAATTCCTCTGAAAGGTCCAAGTCTCTGTGGGATCTTCTAGCAAACCACCAAACGGTTAGACTTCCGAACTGAGGGTGAGGGTCCACTGAACACAGCAGCACTGAAGTTGTGCTTCCCTGGCAGTCTCCCCTGCCTCTAGAGCTGAGCTCATGACCTCAGGTTCCCTCCCCGCCCCACCCACCGGGGCAGGCGCCCCCTTCGTGCCTGTAGGGGTGCACCCGCCAGGAAAAGGCTGTTTGGGCCAGGGTGCGCGCAGGAGGCCCACGAGGAGCGTGTCCACCTCAAAAGAAATGTTGTGATTTCTAACCTCTACACCTACGGCTACGAAGTTCTGGTGGCAGAATGTGTTATGCATCACACAGCTATGGATCCACCAGTTACACCACGAAAAATATATGGGCAGTCTCCTCCTTGTAAAGATTCTGTTGTTGTTGTTACATGCCATTGAGTTGACTCCAACTCATTGCCACCCTATGTACAACAGCTCTGAACCCTGCTCTATTCTAAGCCAATTTCATTGTCTCTGGCATACCTACCCCCATTACCCTAATCACAGAGTCAATCTGTCTCATCCAGGGTCTTCTTCTCTTGTCCCATCCCATACTTCCATGCTTCCAAGCATGATGTCCCTCTCCAAGGACTGGTCTTTCCTTGCAAAATTCTTTTACAACCTTGTAAATCCAGTGGAGGGTCTATATAACTTAGAAAAATCTTGGTAGGAATGGGATATATATAATGTGTGTGTGTTTGTGTGTGTGTGTGAAATGTATACATAATGTATATAAATGTGTATACATATACGCATTATAATGCATATGCACACATTACGTATACTTGCATGCATTATATATATGGATTGCCAAGAGAACAAACAGGTTTGTCCTAAAGAGAGTGAAGCCAGGCTGCTCCTTGGAAACAAGGATTCTGAGGCTTCATCTGACATACTTTGGGCAGACTGTTTGGAAGGGTGGTGGGATGGAGACAGAGAGGGAGACTATCAATGAGATGGATTGATACAGCCACTGGGGTAATAAGAGTAGATATGTCGGAGACAATAAAGTCGGCACAGGATAGAGCAGGTTTCAGGGCTGTTGTACACAGGGTTGCTATGAGTCACAATTGACTCGACGGCACATAACAACAACAATATATCATATATACATTATACATATACACGTATGCATTATGTACACATATATATTATGTATATCATGTATGTTGTTATAAGACATTTAGTCGCCAGCGACTCATAGTGACCCTATGTACAACAGCTCTAAACCCTGCTCTATCCTGTGCCGATCTTTTTGTCTCTGACACACCTACCCCATTACCTCAGTCATTGAATCAATCCATCACATTGAGGGTCTTCCTCACTTGTGCTGTCCCTCCACATTCCAAGCATGACATCTCTCATAATGACTATCACTGCACTTTGAAATGGTTATCTTTGCACAATCAATATAGAGTTTTTCTTGAGTCAATCTCTTCTGAAGTAAAGAAAGATTAAACAAGCAAGCAAGAGTAGAGGTAGAGGAAGAAAGATCCTGAAGAGATAAGGACCTTCCTCCAGAGCCAACAGAGAGAGAAAGCCATCCTTTTGGGTTGGCACTCTGAATTCAGACTTCTAGCTTCCTAAACTGTGGAGATAAGCTTCTATTTATTAAAGCCATCCACTTGTGGTATTTCTGTTATAGCAACATTAGATAACTAAGACAGATGGTGCATGTTTTGCTCTGTTTATTTTTACCACAATTTTTTTTTAAAGTGAGGAACTGTGCAACAGCCATGTGCTCTGTCATGAGGGCTGAGGAACAGAGGAAGCCAGTGCTGAAAAGGAGAATGTAGCAGACAATGCCAGAGAGAGAGAGCACAGCTTCTTCCTGTCTGGTGGCTTTCAGATCCTTTCTAGGCTCAATACATAAGGCCCTTTGTGCAATCCCACAGGATAACGGTGTGCTATAAACATTAGCCATTATCGCTTTCTTAAAAGTTAGTGGCAGCATAGAATTTCAAAGATCATGGTGTTTCAGCTCTGGTGGCACGGTCCATAGAGAATTGTGGTGCCAGCTCAGAGGGAGCATCTTGTAGTTCTGATCCACTGCGAGAGAAAGATAGTTCAGTTAGAAGTCAGTCTCAACTGACAGCAATGATTCTGAGGTTTTTTCGAAACTAAACAAGACTTCATATCTTTACTGTAGCAAATAATTCAAAGTGCTGAATTACCTGATCCAAATAAATTTCCAATAATGGACTTTAATCAAGATGCCTAAGGCTCAGAGCATCTAAATTCCAAAATCAATCTCCACAATAGTCTATGTGTTTCCTATTGCCAAAGGGGTCCTTTAGAGTAGTGAGAGAAGATCTTCACCCTGAAACCTACAGCGTCCCTTTTCAGCAGGAAGTAGCTAAGAGAATATGCCGTCCCCTTTCCCCTATGAATCAGGGTGAAGTCTCTCTCAGGGAGGAGTGATAGGGAATGGCAAAGGACACAATGACAAAGGAGATTAATCAGAACTGGCTTTGACAAGCACTGTGGCAACGGGACAATTAAAACAGACTTTCAAGGGGGGGAAAAAGAGAGGAACAAACTGGGGAGGAGGGTAAAGAAAATAGTGCAACGATGCATGAATGGGAACCCAAAATCCCTGTAAATGTTCATTAAAATTAATACAATTTTATTTAAAAAAGATGCCTAAGGCTTTCTTTGTGGTTCTTATTATGCAATGTCAATGGCTATTCGTAATAATTACATCTGTAGTCTCTCTGTGGAGTATTGTGCTGTTTGGAGTTTTAGCGGCCTATTGGCAAGAAGCTGTGCTGAGATTCCCAAGGCATGTGGTTTGAGGCCACCAGATGCTCCGAGGGAGAATGATGGGCAGTCTCCTTCCATGTGATTAACTGCCTCTGAAAACTTGCCATAGGGTTAACTATGGGTCGATGCTGACTGTACGGTACACAACACAACAACCAAAAGGCTGTGTCTCCCTCAGTTCAACCCATCAGTGATTCTGTAGTGGGTCCTCACTATGAGGCAGAATCAACTCAAAGGCAGTGAGTTAGGTTGTTTGTTTTTGTTTGGTTGGGTTTTTGGGGTGTTGTTTCTTTTAGTATAATACAAAAGTACATGTTTTTCATTTTAAACAGTAGTTTCTTTTGACCTTTAATGTATGTAAATGTCAATAATCATTCAATCATCCTGAATAAAAGAAGAAAAAATCTAAGCATAATCATCTATTTTGTGTATTGTAAACAAAACCAATGTGTTACTTATTAAGTGTACTGTGCTTTTGAAGGTCCTCTGGAGTTGAGGCCAGCACCTCTACAACCAAGGCCAAGCGTGCCTGTTTTTCTGAAGGACACACTCAAATTTATTTCAGTTAAGAGAATTTCTACTTTCTAACCATTTGTCTCATTAAAACCCAGACCATGCTGCACATAGACCTGGATTCCTGATATTAACAATCTTGTGTGACCTTTTTTCTCTAACTGACTCAACCAGGAACAAGGTAACTTCTCAGTGACAGTCCATTGTTCATGGGAGTTTTCTGCCCAGTCATTGAACCGGTCACTTGGTATTTTCCCTGTCATTTTTTTCCTTGAGCTTCCTTCCCACGTGCCTAGTATACACTCAGTCGAATGAATCAGCACAGAAGACATAGTTTAATAAGGTATTGCCTACCTCCTTGGTTCAATATGACTTTGTCAACACACTACATTTGTCAGAAAATGCAAAGAGCTGTGTGAGCAGTTTTAACAAGGCAGTTTACTTCACACACAAATATATCCCATCACTGCAGGGTAGCTCAGTGAAGTGTTGTGGTTACAGGAGAACAATTAAAACATCTTTGCATTCTCTTCCTAAAACCAAAAACTGCTGATTAGAAGAGTTAAATAGGCTGCTCATACCATTCATTCTAATGACAATACTAAGACAATATCTATGTATAAAAGGAAGAACTTTTTGCCAATCTCTGTTTTAAGTACTCTTCCTGTACAGGCATAATACCTCGAAGGTATTGCAGATTCTGTTCCAGATCACTTCAATTAAGCAAGTTCCTCAATAAAGCGAGTCACACTATAGGGGTTGGTTGTTTTTGTTTTTGTTTTTTGGGGGTTTTTGTTGGTTTCCTAGTGGAAATAAGTGTTGCCGCCCATGGCTTGAATTTGTTTGTCAATTCCTTCAGCTTAAGAAACGCTGAGCAAGTCCGGCCCTTTTGATTTTCTGACTCCAGCTCTCTGCACATTTCATTATAGTATCTTGCTTTGTCATCCCGAGCTGCCTTTTGAAATTTTCTATTCAGCTCTTTGATTTCTTGATTTCTTGATTTCTTCCTTTAGCTTTGGCTTCTCGGTGCTCTAATGCAATACTCAGAGTCTCATCTGACATCCATCTTGGTCTTTTCTTCTTCTTTAGCCTTTGTAGTCATCTTTTGCATTCTTCATGGATGATTTTCTTGATATCCTCCCAGAGCTCATTTGGTCTACATTCATTGGTGCTCAAGGCCTCAAACCTATTCCTGAGATGGTTTTAAAATTCTAATGGGACAGACTTAAGGTCAAATCTTGGTTCCCATGGACTTGACTTAATTTTCCTCAACTTCAGCTTTAATTTGCATATGATTAGTTGGTGGTCTGTCCCACAATCAGCACCAGGCCTGGTTTTCACTGCTGATATTGAGCTTCTCCAACGAGTCTTTCCACAAATGTAATTGATTTGATTCCTATGCATACCATCAGGTGAAATCCATGTGTATAGCCTGCGTTTATGTTTCTTATAAAAGGTATTTGCAATGAATAAATCATTGAATGTGCAGAACTCTATCATTCTATCTCCAGCCTCATTTTTCTCACAGAGCCCATGTTTTCCAGCTACAGATCCTTCTTCCTTGTTCCTAACTTTTGCATTCCAGGCTCCCAGTATTATTAATGCATCTTGATTGCATGTTTGATCAATTTCTGACTGCAAAAATTGGTAAAGATCTATTTCCTCTTCTTTGGCTCTGGTTCTTGGTGCATCTACTTGAATGATAGTGGTATTTATTCACTGGACTTCCTTGTACACATATGGATATTATCCTGTCACTCACCACATTGTATTTCAGGATACATCTACAAATGATTTTTTTAAATTATTAAACCAAACCCGTTTTTTCTCACCTTTTCATCCCCAGCACAGTAAATCATATAATCATCTGATTCAAAATGTCCCATGCCAAGCCATCTCATTTCGCCAGTACCTAGTATGTCAGTATTTATGCATGCCATTTCTTTCTTAACAATGTCCAATTTTCCTACATTCATGCTTCTCACATTCCACGTTCTATTCACTAGTGTCTCCTTACAGTTGTTTCTCTTTCTCCTAAGGAGTACACAGAGTCACTGTATCAGAAGGAATTGGCTGACACAGAGGAATTTCATGAAATAACATATGAGCAAGAGCATATGGTGATGAAGGAGGAAGTTCAAATTGCTCTGACGGAATTGGCAAAAAACAAGGCTCCAGGAGTTGACAGCATACCAACTGATTTATGTCAACAAACAGACGCTGCCCTGGATGTGCTCACTAATTTGTGCCAGGAAATCTGGAGGACAGCCAGCTGCCCAACTGACTTGAAGAGATGGGTATTTGTTCCTATTCCAAAGAAAGGTGACCCAACAGAGTGTGGAAATTATTGAACAATATCACTGATATCACATGCAAACAAGATTCTGCTGAAAATTATCCAAAAACATTTGAAACAATATGTCAGCAGAGAACTGCCAGATGTGCAGGCTGGATTTAGAAGAGTTCACAGTACTAGGGATATTATAGCTAGTGTAAGATGGATCTTGGCAGAAAGCAGAGAATACCAAAAGAATGCCTAGCTGTGCTTCACTGACTATGCAAAGGCTTTTGACTGGGTGGCTCACAACAAGCTATGGCTGATTCTGAGAAGAATTGGAAGCTCAGAACATTTGATCGTGCTAATGCGAAACCTATACTTGGACCAAGAGGCAGTCATCAGAACAAAGCAAGGATGATTCAAAATCAAGAAAGGGGTCCATCAGGGATGTATTTTGTCTCCATATCTTTTCAATCTGTACGTAGAACAGACTATCTGAGACGCTGGGCTGTACGAGGAGGAATGTGGCATCAGGATTGGTGGAAGAATCATCAACAACCTGCGTTATGCAGATGACACAACCCTGCTC
>NW_006399872.1:8509096-8511743 GCF_000299155.1 Elephantulus edwardii
CATGGACTGCTAGGAGAACAAACAGGTTTATCCTGGAGAGGTGAAGCCAGAATGTTCCCTGGAGTCAAGGATTCTGAAGCTTCATCTGACCTACTTTGGGCATGTTACAAGGAGGGACTGGTCCTTGGAGAGGGACATCACGTCTGGGAGAGTGGTGGGACGGCGCACGAGAGGAAGATCCTTGATGAGATGAATAAATTCTGTGACTGGAATGGTGGGAATGAATGTGTTTGAGACAGCAAGGTTGGCACAGGATAGAACGGTGTTTAGGGCTCTTTTGAATAGGGTCGCTGTGAGTCATTAGCGACTCAGAGGCACATAACAACAAAGTGGAAATAAAAGTCATATTTACATTATTCTATAGTGATAGAGCTCTGCTGACCTAATCAGTAGGAAGCTGTGCTACTAACTCCAAAGCAGATGGTTCAAATACACCAGCTCCTCCAAGAGAAACAGAGACAATCTCCTCCCGTGCAATTTACAGCCTCTAAAAGCTCTCTGGAGGGTCAGCTATGGGCCAGTTCCAATTGGTGGCAATGAGTTTTTATTATCTCTAGTAGTGGTGGTGGAGTGTGTCATATGTTGTGCTGTTAAGAGAAAGGACAGTGGTTCGAATCCACCAGCTGCTGCATGGGAGAAAAATGGGCTGTCTATTCCCATAAACATTTGCTGCCTTAGAAACCTGATAAAAAGGATTGAGTGTCACTATGAGTCAGAACTGACTTGACTAATAGCTATGGTGGTTGGTTTTACAATATATTAAGTACATAACATTGCTGTTGTTATTAGATGCCATTGAGTAAGCTACGACTCATAAAACCCTATGAGCAGCAGATAAAACTTTGCCCTTTTCCTGTACCAGTCTCACAATCTCTTCCTTCTTCAAGTCCATTGTGCCGCCATTGTGTCAGTGGTATGAAATAATATTATGAAAAGTTTGAAATATTATGAGAATTACCAAATGGCAATGTTGGTTTTATTGTTAAATTGTTAAGTCAGAACTGATTCATAGCTGACCTTCCAGTAGGTTTTCAAGAGACTGTAAATCTCACAGGAGGACAGTGTCTATCTTTCTCTCACAGAGTACCTGGTGTAACTCCTTACATACTTGACCACAACAGTAATAAAATTGAGACACAGAATGAGTGTATACCGTTGGAAAAATGGTATTGACAGACATGTTTGGCATAGCATTGCCACAACCTTCAATTTGTAAAAACAGTATCTGTGAAGGATGATAGAGCAAATGGGTATCTCTCTCTCTCTCTCTCTCTCTCTCTCTCTCTCTCACACACACACACACACACACACAGGTATGATTTCTATCTAAACCTACAAACTGAGAATAAGAACTCTCCTATTTTACAAAATGGAAAACTGAAAGGTTAAGACTTTTGCTGAAGGCCGCATAACAGGAAAAAGACAACTGTGATTCCAAACCAGCCCTGTGTGATTCTCTGAAATGGTTTTTTTAATGATCTTATCAAAGATAAGAGATAGTAAATGATAAAGTCACAAAATTCCCTCACTTACATATTGACTTATTTTAAACCACTAAATTAGCTAACCCATTAAAATATATTCCTATTTTCATCTCAATTGGTCTGTACTTTCATTAGTTTATAATCCAACATATAAATTTTTTCTGTTGGTTTTGGGTTTTGGGGTGTTTTGAGTTTTGGTTATTTTGGTTTTTGGTGGGCTGCTTTTTTTTTTTTTTTTTTTTGCATTAGCCCTAATCCTTTGATTTTTATGTTTCAATTATTTATTATAAAAATCAGTCATCCATTTTTTTTTAACTCTTAGATGACCGTCAAATCTATTAGTAGATTTTGTCTCCTTGGACAGAAGTTTTCTTCATTGGTTAATATAGCCTTACACAATGTCTGCAAGACCCATTTTCCATGTAACTGTTGGACTTTCCCTAATATCTTTACATACTTTCTTAAGAGGTGTTGATTGAGCCAAAAAAGAGTTTATAGATTTAGACTGAACCAGGCATTGTGGAAGTGCAAGGGAGTTTCATTTTCATTTTACTTTGCCACAGGTGATGAACCATCTTGATGATTAGGTGATGGAGACAAACAAGTTCTTGAAATTGTCTGTCTCCAGGGTCATATTGAATGAAATGTTTAAAGAACCTTGACCATTCAGGTAAAATTTTCTACTTTGCCTATTTACAAAAGTAAGATCATGGCAAAGCAGTTTAAACACCAGCTTCCTCACCCATGAAATGGGAAATTGACAAGCCATTCTATTACGGTGTTTAAAAGTAGAGATATCAGAGACAAGCTGGTTGACTCAAAACTGAGTTCATTCTACACAAGCGTCACCTTGGGAAATTTAGTTTACTTCTTTGTACCTCAATTTCTTCATGCGTAAAATGACATTTATAGCTATAATATCTCTCATGATGAACGGGGCGGGGGGGAAATTGAAGTTTTTAAGGGAGTACATTTACTTTCACCATCCATCCATCCATCCATCCTGCCGATTGGTCCAGTGGTGAGAATCTTTGTCTTCTTGACATTGAGCCTCAATCCATATTGGAGGCTGCAGTCCTTGACACTCTGCAGCAGGCGCTTCAGGTCCTCCTCAGTTTCAGCAAGCAGGGTTGTGTCATCCGCATAACGCAGATTGTTGATAA